>NC_069509.1:124949368-125206868 GCF_027579735.1 Bombina bombina | reverse complement strand
GAAGTCATCACCCAGAATGTTTTCCTTAGCTGATGACTTTACAAGCCTGACGATGTCTGATGATGTGCAAATGACTTTTAAAGTAGTTTAATGATCATCAAATGACTCCAGGATGGCCTATAATCCTGTTTGTCTTGGGTTATTACCTACTATGATTACCAAGCTAGACAGAACTTATGTTGGGCTGCCAGCAGCTAGAGCAGCAGAGCACATATAATTTATTTTTACTAGTTGGCAATTAATTTTATAACATTATTGCATACATTATCCTGCAGTATTATGTTTTTATATATAACCATGGCGACAAAAGCTCATATGTAGGTTAGAGAAGCTATCCCTTCAACATCTGGCTAAGGACTTAACCCTTTAATGACCACAGCACTTTTCCATTTTCTGTCCGTTTGGGACAAGGGCTATTTTTACATTTCTGCTGTGTTTGTGTTTAGCTGTAATTTTACTTGTTTACTGTACCCACACATATTATATATCGTTTTTCTCGCCATTAAATGGACTTTCTAAAGATACCATTATTTTCATCATATCTTATCATTTACTATAAAAAATATATAAAATATGAGGAAAAAATGGGAAAACACACACTTTTTATAACTTTGACCAACAAAATCTATTACACATCTACAACCACCAAAAAACACCCATGCTAAATAGTTTCTAAATTTTGTCCAGAGTTTAGAAATACCCAATGTTTACATGTTCTTTGCAAGTTATAGGGCCATAAATATAAGTAGCCTTTGCTATTTCCAAACCACTTCTTTTCAAAATTAGCGCTAGTTACATTGGAACACTGATATCTTTCAGGAATCCATGAATATTCCTTGATATGTAGAAATATTTTTTTTTAGAAGCTATTACAAAGAATTGATCTAGGCCCATTTTGGTATATTTCATGCCACCATTTCACCACCAAATGCAATCAAATAAAAAAAAATTGTTCACTTTTTCACAAATAATTCCCCAAACTTTATGTTTCTCACTGAAATTATTTACAAACAGCTTGTGCAATTATGGCACAAATGGTTGTAAATGCTTCTCTGGGATCTCCTTTGTTCAGAAATAACAGACATATATGGCTTTGGTGTTGCTTTTTGGTAATTAGAAGGCCGCTAAATGCCACTGCGCACCACACGTGTATTATGCCCAGCAGTGAAGGGGTTAATTAGGGAGCATGTAGGGAGCTTTTTGGGGTAATTTTAGCTTTAGTGTAGTAGACAACCCAAAGTATTGATCTAGGCCCATTTTGGTATATTTCATGCCACCATTTCACCGCCAAATGTGATCAAATAAAAAAAAATAGTCAACTTTTTCACAAACTTTAGGTTTCTTACTGAAATTATTTACAAACAGCTTGTGCAATTATGGCACAAATGGTTGTAAATGCTTCTCTGGGATCCCCTTTGTTCAGAAATAGCAGACATATATGGTTATGGTACATAAATGTGTGCAAAAAGACTTGCACAACAAAGAAAAAGTCTGCAGGTAACTGGACTAGTGTAATACTGGACCCATTTAAATAAGTTTAGACAAAGAAAAGTGAGAACAATGTTATAATCAAATCACACACACATCCCCATTTATACTAAATAACTTTATTGAAGAAAAAATAGGAGCCCGACTGGACTCATACACATGCACACACACACACACTGTTAAAACTAGCTGAAACTCAGTGTGATATAATTTCCTATCGAAAAGCACGAAAGTGGATAATTATAGGTTGCTACCTGGGTATACAAATATATTATAATAATTCACCCCAGGGAATGCACCAATGATTTATAGACAGTACAAAATATAAATCTCTCCTTTATAAAAGTCTTTGCAAGAATCACAACCTCCAGGTAAGGAACAATTGCAGTATTATATGATTGGTGTGCAGGAGAATCAATATATGAGAATAACTAACCAACACAAAAATAAATGTGTCTGGTAACTAGTTCCAAACTGATTAAAGGTTGGCTATAACTATTTTTTGCAAATATTGCAACTGGCAATTACGGATCTAAGATATATAAGATCTGCTAATATTATTGTAACAACATTAGATTGGTTATACCGTTAGGCAGATATTCTATGTCCCAGTTGCTATATATGCAACCACTAGAGTTATTGTATCTGTCCAATAACTAAATAGGATTTTATTTTTCTAATCAAATGTTTGCACCGCTGTTAGCGATGGAAATAACGTAGCAGTCAGTATAATGGGTCACTATCAGTAGCTGTTCCTATGAGATATACGATTTTCTGCAGTGCTTGCGATATTCAAAATCAACAAGTGTATTTTAAATTTAGCCGTGTTATAAAGTTCAAGGCCAGTATTAAGATCTAACAAATTATCCGTTCAGCACCAAATCTCACTCTCACTAAAGCCTGAGATCATATATCTTTGGCTCCCTATATTCCTTGGTGCAAACATTAGCCTAATCACACACCCTGCACGAATCCACAGGTGTGAGCTAGCTACTTGTATCGATATATATAGCCCATTAATATTAATGTTGTATAAGTAACGCACCAGGATACGGTTGCCTAAGGAATAAAATGTCTATACTATTAATTACTATTACTTATAGAGAGTAATATTAATTTAGCCCAAACTGTAACTCAGAGGGGTAGGAAGCGTAATGTGAAACGCGCGTCAGGGGCACCAGTACCGGGTTATGTAACCCTCATTTTTTAATTGCTGACTCAGCCTAGCACTTTTTGTTAATGGTTGCGACCACAAATAGACAGTTAATAGTAATAGGTCTCCGCTATAGAAGAGACCTTTTTCAGTTTAGCCTTTGCTTATTTGTCATATTACCACTGGCTGGCGCCTTAGATTATAGCAGTCTTATTTGGGAATGGATGCTTGCTGATTGCCTCTAACTTCCACCGCTAATAGTGCCAGCGTTATGTTACAGTTTGGGCTAAATTAATATTACTCTCTATAAGTAATAGTAATTAATAGTATAGACATTTTATTCCTTAGGCAACCGTATCCTGGTGCGTTACTTATACAACATTAATATTAATGGGCTATATATATCGATACAAGTAGCTAGCTCACACCTGTGGATTCGTGCAGGGTGTGTGATTAGGCTAATGTTTGCACCAAGGAATATAGGGAGCCAAAGATATATGATCTCAGGCTTTAGTGAGAGTGAGATTTGGTGCTGAACGGATAATTTGTTAGATCTTAATACTGGCCTTGAACTTTATAACACGGCTAAATTTAAAATACACTTGTTGATTTTGAATATCGCAAGCACTGCAGAAAATCGTATATCTCATAGGAACAGCTACTGATAGTGACCCATTATACTGACTGCTACGTTATTTCCATCGCTAACAGCGGTGCAAACATTTGATTAGAAAAATAAAATCCTATTTAGTTATTGGACAGATACAATAACTCTAGTGGTTGCATATATAGCAACTGGGACATAGAATATCTGCCTAACGGTATAACCAATCTAATGTTGTTACAATAATATTAGCAGATCTTATATATCTTAGATCCGTAATCGCCAGTTGCAATATTTGCAAAAAATAGTTATAGCCAACCTTTAATCAGTTTGGAACTAGTTACCAGACACATTTATTTTTGTGTTGGTTAGTTATTCTCATATATTGATTCTCCTGCACACCAATCATATAATACTGCAATTGTTCCTTACCTGGAGGTTGTGATTCTTGCAAAGACTTTTATAAAGGAGAGATTTATATTTTGTACTGTCTATAAATCATTGGTGCATTCCCTGGGGTGAATTATTATAATATATTTGTATACCCAGGTAGCAACCTATAATTATCCACTTTCGTGCTTTTCGATAGGAAATTATATCACACTGAGTTTCAGCTAGTTTTAACAGTGTGTGTGTGTGTGCATGTGTATGAGTCCAGTCGGGCTCCTATTTTTTCTTCAATAAAGTTATTTAGTATAAATGGGGATGTGTGTGTGATTTGATTATAACATTGTTCTCACTTTTCTTTGTCTAAACTTATTTAAATGGGTCCAGTATTACACTAGTCCAGTTACCTGCAGACTTTTTCTTTGTTGTGCAAGTCTTTTTGCACACATTTATGTACATTTGGATGTATATCACTGCTTGAGGTTCTGGAGTTCAGGGACTGTTAATATTATTAGATTCGATTTTGCACCCCTGAATTTCAATAGCAAACCCATTTCTCCTCTCCCTCACCATTTCTAGTTTAATATATGGCTATGGTGTTGCTTTTTGGTAATTAGAAGGCGACTAAATGCCACTGCGCACAACACGTTAATTATGCCCAGCAGTGAAGGGGTTAATTAGGGAGCTTGTAGGGTTAATTTTAGCTTTAGTGTAGAGATCAGCTTCCCATCTGACACATAAGACCCCCTGAACCCTCCCAAAGAGCTCTTTTCCCTCCCCCACCCCACAATTATCCCCGCCATCTTAAGTACTGGCAGAAAGTCTGCCAGTACTAAAATAAAAGGTATCTTTTTTTAAAATCTTTTTTTAGCATATTTACATATGCTGTTGTGTAGGATCCCCCCCTTAGCCCCCAACCTCCCTGATGCCCCCCAAAACAGCTCTTTAACCCTCCCCTCTGCCTTATTGGGGGGCCATCTTGGGTACTGGCAGCTGCCAGTACCCAAAATGGTTTTATTGCCAGTACCCAAAATGGTTTTATTGTATTTTTTCTGTAGTGTAGCTTCCCCCCCCCCCCCCAAGACCAACCCCCCACCCCCTCCCAGATCCCTTAGATTACTTTTTGTAGGGATTTTATTCCCCCTTTCTCCCACTTATAAAAAAAAATAAATTATGTAATATAGCGGTTCCCACCCGCTCCCTCCCCATGCACACGCCTGCCGCCTCCCGTGCGCGCCCCCGGCAATCCTGCTCCCAATACGCCCCCTCTCTGACTTGGAAGCCATCCCACCCGCCTCCCACTTCAGCTCCCACCCACCAACGAATGCGGCCATTGATGTCCGGTGCAGAGAGGGCACCAGAGTGGCTCTCTCTGCAGGGGTAAAAATTGTTATTGCAGGATGCCTCGATATCGAGGCATCCTGCAATAACCGGAAAGCAGCTGGAAGTGATCAGGATCGCTTCCAGCTGCTTTCCAGACCGACGACGTACGCCATACGTCCTCGGTCGTTGACTGTAATTTTTTTGAGGACCTATGGCGTACGTCGTCGGTCGTTAAGGGGTTAACCCTTTCAGTGCTAATGACGGCTCTGAGCCGGCACAGAGTTTCTCACTCTGGTGCTAATGACGGCTCAGAGCCGTCATGAGCACTCTCCCACCTTGAGGGAGATCTGGGGGCTCCTTACTGCTCCTACCCCGGCGATCGTGCCTGTAGAGTGACAGGCATTGCCGGGGCTTCACATGATGCGCAGTGACGGCACGCGCAATTACGTGATGATGTCACCGTGCAACTTTATTTATACTTAACAATGTTAAGTATAGGAGGAGGGGGCATGCTGCTTAGAAGCCTGTATCTCAGGCATCTAAGCAGCTAAAAAAAGTTAAAAACATTTATTTTCAAAAAGGAAAAAAAAGAAAAAAAAGAAAAAAAAGAAAATATTAGCACCCAGGTGGGAAATGGCTTAGCAGCCAAAGGGTTAAAGGGACAGGAAACCCAACAATTGTCTTTCATGGTTTGGATAGAACACACCATTTTAAAGAACTTTCCAATTTACTTCTATTATCAAATTTGCTTCATTATCTTGTTATCCTTTGCTGAAGGGGCAGCATTGCACTACTGCAGCTAGTTGGAGACATCTAGTTAGCCAATCATAAGAGAAAATGTGTGCAGGCACCAATTAGCAACTAGCTCCCACTAGTGTGGGATATGTCCGTAATTTTTTTTGCCACCAAGGGCTACCAAGAGAACAAAGCACATTTGAAAATAGACATGAATGTAAAAGTGTCTTAAAATTGCATGCTCTTTCTGAATCATGCAAGTTTAAAGGGACACTGAACCCAATTTTTTTCCCCGTGATTCAGACAGAGCATGCCATTTTAAGCAACTTTCTAATTTACTCCTATTATCACATTTTCTTCATTCTCTTTGTATCTTTATTTGAAAAGCAAGAATATAAGTTTAGATGCCAGCCCATTTTTGGTGAACAACCTGGGTTGTTCTTGCTGATTGGTAGATAAATTCACTCACCAATAAACAAGTGTTGTCCAGGGTCCTAAACCAAAAATTGTCTGGCTCCATAGCTTAGATGCCTTATTTTTCAAATAAAGATAGCAAGAGAGCGAAGAAAAAAATGATAATAGGAGTAAATTAGAAAGTTGCTTAAAATTGCACGCTCTTTCTGAATCACGAAAGAAAAAAAAATTGGGTTTAGTGTCCCTTTAAAGGGATAGAAAAGCCAAAACTGAAATGAGCATGGGTGCATTTTAATTTGAAATATAAACAGGTTTTCAATATACAGTACTTCGATAAGCAAAAATGCTTCCAGTAAAAGTTTTAACTATTTTTCTGCAGCATACTCGCATATCCTGTGAAGGCCTGTGCAACAGTATTCAAACACCACAACTTCTCAGAGAACTGAACATGGTGTGTATTGCTTCTAAAGATGTCATTTGTGTCATACAAGCTTCTGCTGACTCTCTGAGATGTGGTGTTTGCATACTAGTGCGCAGGCCCTTACACGATTTGTGCGTATACTACAGAAAAACAGTGCTAACTTTTACTAGAAGCATTTTTTGCTAATGGAAGTATATTGCATAAATGTTTATATTTCATATTGACATGCCCCTGTGCACATTTCATTTTTGAGCTTTGTATCCCTTTAATTTTATTCTGATAAATACCTGGGAATAGAATTTTTATTGCTAGGACCCATACTGATCAATTTTTTTTTGAGGGACATTTTAGTGAAAATACTGAACACTAATTTGTTAGACCGTGCTATTTTTGTGCTATTGATGCTCCAACTCTACACATTTCACCCCCGCAAAAGGTTTAAATCTTACTCGGGAGCCACACAGAACTGCTGGTCTTGAACAGGAAATATCCGGTGAGGCAATCAGCAGCGGCAGGTGCAAAACTTGACTAATAGTCAGCTGTGTTGAGCTCAGTGACTCCAGTACTTGAGGCTCAGTGAGGGACTTTAACTGTGTTTAACCAATTTGGGGGAGTTGAAACCAGAGTTGGAGCCTCAATAGTGCAAAAATAACATACTGCAACGTAATTATAGTATGTAATTTTTGCACTACAGTGCTGAAAACTAATATTTGATATGTGAGGAGTTTACTCACTGATTGTCAAGCACAGACAAAGCCACGCTGCACTTACTGCAGGTCAGGTTCTTGAGCGTGGCCAGGGCTGTACTGCTGGTGAGGCCATTTACAGGAGATGCGAAACTGACAGAGGTTCCAATGCTCTCAGAGCCAGGGGCCACACTAAGTGATGTCGTCTTAGTGCAGCCGGCTCTTTAGACGCCCTGTTGTGTTCCTTATTTGCTGTCTTCATTGGTATCTGTGCTACCATAGCGCTACCTGTGACCTTGGCCCTATTCCTGGCACCAAGCTTGAATGGGAGGTCTAGTGGGACAGACATTTTTTGAACTGCCAAAGGGGACATCCTATAACTGTGCCACATTTAATCACAGAGCTCTTCAGTATCACCAATGTTTATCTTCAGAGATTTCATGGGCATGTGCTACATTATATGCACCTGTTAGCAATGGTGTGGCTGAAACACCTGAACTCAATAATTAGTACTCATTTTATTATTGTACTATTTGTTGACTATATGTGTTTAACCTTCGCAAATGTGTTAAACACTACTGTAGCCTCCGGTGAGCCAATGTCAAGAGGCATGTATGTGCAGCCACCAATCACCAGCTAGCTCCCAGTAGGGAATTGTTGCTCTGGGCATATCTAGGTATGATTTTTTTTAACAAAGCATACAAAAAGAACAAAGCAAAAAGATAATATAAGTAAACTGGAAAGTTGTTTAACCCTTTCGTGACAGGGTTAAAGTGCTTACATCGGAACAACTGTTCCGATGTAGACAAACTGAAACTACGCGATCGTGCATACGATCGCGAGATTTCAATTATTGGATCGCATCTGGAGGGCGTCCCTACAATCCTAGGAACGCCCTCCAGACTGCGATAAAATCCTAGAAGCACAGAAGGCTTCAGGACAGCCGTTAGCTATGACGTTCTTTAAAGCCCAGTGTAATTATGACGGAATAGAATGGCATAACGGCATTAAAAGGTTAAAATCACTTGATCTATCTGAATTATGAAAACAAATTGACTTAATTGTCTGTGTGAAGATATGAATGTACCTTCATATCTGAGAAAAAAATTGCAACATAATAATTAAGCTTTATTTTGTTAAGTATTTTATGTATGTATTGTCTTTTCATTAAAGGGACAATATACTCTAATATTTTCTCCCCTTTAATTTGTTCTTAATTATCCATTTTACCTACTGGAATAATTTGTTTACAAAGAGCTCATTCATCTTTATTTTCTCATTTGAAATAGCTGATAGCCTATTGTATCCCCACCTATACTGAAGATTTCTGTACTTAAGTACAGGTTAAAAAATAATAATAATAAAAAAATAACAAGGTGGTATAAATAAAAACAGAATTTATGTTTACCTGATAAATTGCTTTCTCCAACGGTGTGTCCGGTCCACGGCGTCATCCTTACTTGTGGGATATTCTCTTCCCCAACAGGAAATGGCAAAGAGCCCAGCAAAGCTGGTCACATGATCCCTCCTAGGCTCCTCCTACCCCAGTCATTCGACCGACGTTAAGGAGGAATATTTGCATAGGAGAAACCATATGTTACCGTGGTGACTGTAGTTAAAGAAAATAAATTATCAGACCTGATTAAAAAAAACCAGGGCGGGCCGTGGACCGGACACACCGTTGGAGAAAGCAATTTATCAGGTAAACATAAATTCTGTTTTCTCCAACATAGGTGTGTCCGGTCCACGGCGTCATCCTTACTTGTGGGAACCAATACCAAAGCTTTAGGACACGGATGAAGGGAGGGAGCAAATCAGGTCACCTAAATGGAAGGCACCACGGCTTGCAAAACCTTTCTCCCAAAAATAGCCTCAGAAGAAGCAAAAGTATCAAATTTGTAAAATTTAGAAAAAGTGTGCAGTGAAGACCAAGTCGCTGCCTTACATATCTGATCAACAGAAGCCTCGTTCTTGAAGGCCCATGTGGAAGCCACAGCCCTAGTGGAGTGAGCTGTGATTCTTTCAGGAGACTGCCGTCCGGCAGTCTCATAAGCCAATCGGATAATGCTTTTAATCCAGAAGGAGAGAGAGGTAGAAGTTGCTTTTTGACCTCTCCGTTTACCAGAATAAACAACAAACAAAGACAAAGTTTGTCTGAAATCCTTAGTAGCTGCTAAGTAAAATTTGAGAGCACGAACTACATCCAAGTTGTGCAACAAACGTTCCTTCTTTGAAACTGGATTAGGACACAAAGAAGGCACAACTATCTCCTGGTTAATGTTTTTGTTAGAAACAACTTTTGGAAGAAAACCAGGTTTAGTACGCAAAACCACCTTATCTGCATGGAACACCAGATAAGGAGAAGAACACTGCAGAGCAGATAATTCTGAAACTCTTCTAGCAGAAGAAATTGCAACCAAAAACAAAACTTTCCAAGATAATAACTTAATATCAACGGAATGTAAGGGTTCAAACGGAACCCCCTGAAGAACTGAAAGAACTAGGTTGAGACTCCAAGGAGGAGTCAAAATTTTGTAAACAGGCTTGATTCTAACCAGAGCCTGAACAAAGGCTAGAACATCTGGCACAGCTGCCAGCTTTTTGTGAAGTAACACAGACAAGGCAGAAATCTGTCCCATCAAGGAACTTGCAGATAATCCTTTTTCCAATCCTTCTCGAAGGAAGGATAGACTCTTAGGAATCTTAACCTTGTCCCAAGGGAATCCTGCAGATTCACACCAACAGATATACCAAATAATGTGGTAATTTTTCTGGTTACAGGCTTTCAGGCCTGAACAAGAGTATTAATAACAGAATCTGAGAACCCTCGCTTTGATAAGATCAAGCGTTCAATCTCCAAGCAGTCAGCTGGAGTGGGTCGAACGGACCTAGAACAAGAAGGTCTCGTCTCAAAGGTAGCTTCCATGGTGGAGCCGATGACATATTCACCAGATCTGCATACCAAGTCCTGCGTGGCCACGCAGGAGCTATCAAAATCACCGACGCCCTCTCCTGATTGATCCTGGCTACCAGCCTGGGGATGAGAGGAAACGGCGGGAACACATAAGCTAGTTTGAAGGTCCAAGGTGCTACTAGTGCATCCACTAGAGCCGCCTTGGGATCCCTGGATCTGTACCCGTAGTAAGGAACTCTGAAGTTCTGACGAGAGGCCATCAGATCCATGTCTGGAATGCCCCACGGTTGAGTGACTTGGGCAAAGATTTCCGGATGGAGTTCCCACTCCCCCGGATGCAATGTCTGACGACTCAGAAAATCCGCTTCCCAATTTTCCACTCCTGGGATGTGGATAGCAGACAGGTGGCAGGAGTGAGACTCCGCCCATAGAATGATTTTGGTCACTTCTTCCATCGCTAGGGAACTCCTTGTTCCCCCCTGATGGTTGATGTATGAACTTGGCCCTCGCTAACTGAGGCCAAGCTTTGAGAGCATTGAATATCGCTCTCAGTTCCAGAATATTTATCGGTAGAAGAGATTCTACCCGAGACCAAAGACCCTGAGCTTTCAGGGATCCCCAGACCGCGCCCCAGCCCATCAGACTGGCGTCGGTCGTGACAATGACCCACTCTGGTCTGCGGAAGGTCATCCCTTGTGACAGGTTGTCCAGGGACAGCCACCAACGGAAAGAGTCTCTGGTCCTCTGATTTACTTGTATCTTCGGAGACAAGTCTGAATAGTCCCCATTCCACTGACTGAGCATGAACAGTTGTAATGGTCTTAGATGAATGCGCACAAAAGGAACTATGTCCATTGCCGCTACCATCAAACCTATCACTTCCATGCACTGCGCTATGGAAGGAAGAGGAACGGAATGAAGTATCCGACAAGAGTCTAGAAGTTTTGTTTTTCTGGCTTCTGTCAGAAAAATCCTCATTTCTAAGGAGTCTATTATAGTTCCCAAGAAGGGAACCCTCGTTGACGGAGATAGAGAACTCTTTTCCACGTTCACTTTCCATCCGTGAGATCTGAGAAAGGCCAGGACAATGTCCGTGTGAGCCTTTACTTGATGAAGGGACGACGCTCGAATCAGAATGTCGTCCAAGTAAGGTACTACAGCAATGCCCCTTGGTCTTAGCACCGCCAGAAGGGACCCTAGTACCTATGAGAAAATCCTAGGAGCAGTGGCTAATCCGAAAGAAAACGCCACGAACTGGAAATGCTTGTCCAGGAATGCAAACCTTAGGAACCGATGATGTTCCTTGTGGATAGGAATATGTAGATACGCATCCTTGAAATCCACCTTGGTCATGAATTGACCTTCCTGGATGGAAGGAAGAAGTGTTCGAATGGTTTCCATCTTGAACGATGGAACCTTGAGAAACTTGTTCAAGATCTTGAGATCTAAGATTGGTCTGAACGTTCCCTCTTTTTTGGGAACTATGAACAGATTGGAGTAGAACCCCATCCCTTGTTCTCCTAATGGAACAGGATGAATCACTCCCATTTTTAGCAGGTCTTCTACCCAATGTAAGAATGCCTGTCTTCTTATGTGGTCTGAAGACAACTGAGACCCGTGGAACCTCCCCCTTGGAGGAAGCCCCTTGAACTCCAGAGAATAACCTTGGGAGACTATTTCTAGCGCCCAAGGATCCAGAACATCTCTTGCCCCAGCCTGAGCGAAGAGAGAGAGTCTGCCCCCCACCAGATCCGGTCCCGGATCGGGGGCCCGCATTTCATGCTGTCTTGGTAGCAGTGGCAGGTTTCCTGGCCTGCTTTCCTTTGTTCCAGCCTTGCATAGGTCTCCAGGCTGGATTGGCTTGAGAAGTATTACCTTCCTGCTTAGAGGACGTAGCCCTTGGGGCTGATCCGTTTCTGCGAAAGGGACGAAACTTAGGTTTATTTTTGGTCTTGAAAAGACCTATCCTGAGGAAGGGCGTGGCCCTTGCCCCCAGTGATATCAGAGATAATCTCTTTCAAGTCAGGGCCAAAGAGTGTTTTCCCCTTGAAAGGAATGTCAAGCAACTTGTTCTTGGAAGACGCATCCGCTGCCCAAGATTTTAACCAAAGCGCTCTGCGCCACAATAGCAAACCCAGAATTTTTTCGCCGCTAACCTAGCCAATTGCAAGGTGGCGTCTAGGGTGAAAGAATTAGCCAATTAAGAGCACGAATTCTGTCCATAATCTCCTCATAAGAAGAAGAATTACTAATAATCGCCTTTCCTAGCTCATCAAACTAGAAACACGCGGCTGCAGTGACAGGGACAATGCATGCAATTGGTTGTAGAAGGGAACCTTGCTGAACAAACATCTTTAGCAGACCTTCTAATTTTTTATCCATAGGATCTTGGAAAGCACAACTATCTTCTATGGGTATAGTGGCGCGCTTGTGTAGAGTAGAAACCGCCCCCTCGACCTTGGGGACTGTCTGCCATCAGTCCTTTCTGGGGTCGACTATAGGAAAACAATTTTATAAATATGGGGGGAGGTACTAAAGGTATACCGGGCCTGTCCCATTCTTTACTAACAATGTACGCCACCCGCTTGGATATAGGAAAAGCTTCGGGGGGCCCCGGGGCCTCTAAGAACTTTTCCATTTTACATAGTGGTTCTGGAATGACCAGATAATCACAATCATCCAAATTGGATAACACCTCCTTAAGCAGAGCGCGGAGATGTTCCAACTTAAATTTAAAAGTAATCACATCAGGTTCAGCTTGTTGAGAAATGTTTCCTGAATCTGAAATTTCTCCCTCAGACAAAACCTCCCTGGCCCCCTCAGACTGGTGTAGGGGCCCTTCAGAAACCATATCATCAGCGTTCTCATGCTCTACAGAATTTTCTAAAACAGAGCAGTCGCGCTTTCGCTGATAAGCGGGCATATTGGCTAAAATGTTTTTGATAGAATTATCCATTACAGCCGTTAAATGTTGCATAGTAAGGAGTATTGGCGCACTAGATGTACTAGGGGCCTCCTGTATGGGCAAGACTGGTGTAGACGAAGGAGGGGATGATGCAGTACCATGCTTACTCCCCTCACTTGAGGAATCATCTTGGGCATCATTTTTACTAAAAAATTTTTATGACATAAAATACATATAGTTAAATGAGAAGGAACCTTGGTTTCCCCACAGTCAGAACACAATCTATCTGGTAGTTCAGACATGTTAAACAGGCATAAACTTGATAACAAAGCACAAAAAACGTTTTAAAATAAAACCGTTACTGTCACTTTAAATTTTAAACTAAACACACTTTATTACTGCAATTGCGAAAAAGTATGAAGGAATTGTTCAAAATTCACCAAAATTTCACCACAGTGTCTTAAAGCCTTAAAAGTATTGCACACCAAATTTGGAAGCTTTAACCCTTAAAATAACGGAACCGGAGCCGTTTTTATATTTAACCCCTTTACAGTCCCTGGAATCTGCTTTGCTGAGACCCAACCAAGCCCAAAGGGGAATACGATACCAAATGATGCCTTCAGAAAGACTTTTCTATGTATCAGAGCTCCACACACATGCAGCTGCATGCCATGCTGTCCTCAAAAACAAGTGCGCCATACCGGCGCGAAAATGAGGCTCTGACTATGATTAGGGAAAGCCCCTAAAGAATAAGGTGTCAAAAACAGTGCCTGCCGATATAATCATATCAAAATACCCAGAATAAATGATTCCTCAAGGCTAAATATGTGTTAATAATGAATCGATTTAGCCCAGAAAAAGTCTACAGTCTTAATAAGCCCTTGTGAAGCCCTTATTTACTATCTTAATAAACATGGCTTACCGGATCCCATAGGGAAAATGACAGCTTCCAGCATTACATCGTCTTGTTAGAATGTGTCATACCTCAAGCAGTAAGAGACTGCACACTGTTCCCCCAACTGAAGTTAATTGCTCTCAACAGTCCTGTGTGGAACAGCCATGGATTTTAGTTACGGTGCTAAAATCATTTTCCTCATACAAACAGAAATCTTCATCTCTTTTCTGTTTCTGAGTAAATAGTACATACCAGCACTATTTTAAAATAACAAACTCTTGATTGAATAATAAAAACTACAGTTAAACACTAAAAAACTCTAAGCCATCTCCGTGGAGATGTTGCCTGTACAACGGCAAAGAGAATGACTTGGGGTAGGAGGAGCCTAGGAGGGATCATGTGACCAGCTTTGCTGGGCTCTTTGCCATTTCCTGTTGGGGAAGAGAATATCCCACAAGTAAGGATGACGCCGTGGACCGGACACACCTATGTTGGAGAAAACAATCCTTCTAGTGGGGGCAGTGAAAGAGAGGTACTAAAATGTTAATTTTCCATTGTTCTCTCTAAGAGCCTGATGAGCTAAAGCTCTTTGCGCTGGTGAGATGATCTAAAATGATCCTCTGTGAGGATGTTAGAGTGTGTGGAACACTAAAGTCCAAAACAAGGTTGAAAATACTTTAAGTCGTTTGCAGTAAAGTCCAATAGTAACTGGTGCTTAAATTTCACAGTAAAAGGTGAGGTTGTCACAGAATACCCGGTAGGTACAGCAGACACAACTAGTGAGAGGAAAGCAGACACAGGTTTCTAAGCAGGCACAGGATACCCAGCGGGAACTGTTGGTGAGACGGTCACAGGATACCAGTTGGGTGCAGCAGGTACAGCTGGTTTGCGGAAGGCTGTCACTGGTATGGCAGACACAGGATACCCAGAGGATACGCTTGGTGAGACTGTCAAGGGATACCAGATAGGTACAGCTTCAGGAACAAGGTGAGCATACACAGGTATCAGATTAGTCTGTTTGGCTTTCAGCAACCAGATGAGCATATGCAGGTGCAAGGTAAGTATACTTGGTCTCTGGGACAGAATGAGTATATGCAGGTACAAGGTAAGTGAGACACCATTTGTTTTAATAAAGCCTATTTTTATCAAACTTAGACTCAACCAGCATGACTTTTTATATCACAATTATTCAAGAAATGTGTGATTTTGAGCCTTTGATAACTTCAGAGGCATTCACCACCCGGATTTCAAGTGCCGTCTGATAATTGGAGCAGGATATCCTGAGAGGTTCATATCGATTCACAGAGGGTCGTGGACGTCTGGTGGCGGTGTAACTGTAGTCAGAGCTATCTGGAAAACTCCCAGGTCCAGCAGGCTGTTGTAAACTTCTCAAGTGCCTTCCAATTTGTGAGTATAGGGGTACTACAGTTAGGAAATCCTGCTCTGTAGTGTAAAGAACATAGGGACTTTATTTCAGTCATCATAACCTGGAATCACTGGAGGAATTTAAGAAGAGATAATCAGCTCTGGGATATTTACCTGCATGCAGCACCAGGTGTGCTAAGAAGAAGTGGTTAAGCGTGTGCCCCTGTGAAGGATTCTAGAGCCAATGCTAACGCTGTATACAAAGAAAGAGGAGTCCTCTAAGCATTTTGTCAGACTTCCTGTTGGACCTGTGGAGTCCTGATCCACACCTACTTCAATTCTTGGGTATCCCTGGACTCTCCCTGGTGAGACGAGGACCTCCATCGGTGAAATCTATCCATTGTGGTCTACCGGACGACGTGCGGTTCCGGACTGTGATTACTGCACTTTGATGTGCGCCACAATTTGTGAGTAGGATTCCTTTGATCATACTGTTGCTTTGTTTTTTATCTCATATGATCTGCACCATGTGGCGCCCTCTATCTATTTTTTTCTAGATTTTCTACCTGTGTTCCTGGCATAACACTCTGGAGGAGCAGCCTACTTTGTCTTGAAACATTACCTTCTATATATACCTTCTATATATATCCTTTTGGTATTAATAATTGAACTTTGCTGGACTTGACCAACTAACCATCTATATTGGACTAATATAGATCTTATATATCCATATAACCATTATTTTCTGGTCTTTTTCTACCTTTGGAATTGTCCTTGTAATTTTGCATCTAACTGTTAGGATTGAGATTCCTGTTTTGATCACCTTGTATTGTAGCTTTATCCATCTTTGTACAGCACCTTACCATTTACAGCATCTATGGTAATTTTTGTTTAAATTGTACTATATTGAAGATTTTCTATCATGTTACATCTGCCCCAGGCGCCTCTTAGTAGTACTCTGGTGATGTCGGTGTCACCTGACGTACTAATTGTTATCTTTCTATGAGGGTAATTGCTTTTATGTGATCCGATCGTTGTTGATTTTGCACCATTGTGGCGCCTTCTTCTTTTCTTGCCGTTTTTAGATCACCTCACTCAACAATTTATTGAGCCTTTGGAAGAAGCAAGCTGTCACTTCCCTGTTGAAAGATCCCTCGCTTGGACTCAGTGTCACTCCAGACAATTTTTGCTGTTTGGGACTTATTTACTGTAAGTTTATCACTTAATTGTATATATTTTGTGAGGAATACCCATTCATGTTTGGGTCACTTTTCATTTCAGCAAATCACACCTAGATTGCTTTTAACTAGGTTCATTTTTACATATCATTATAAGAGTATAAGATTGGCGCTTCCAGCTTTTTACATATATTTTCAGACAAGGTAAGTATGCTTGGTCTCAGGAGCAAGGTGAGCATACACAGGTATCAGATTAATATTCTTGGTCTCAGGAGCAAGGTGAGCATATCCCGGTATCAGGTAAGTATACTTGACCTCAGGAGCTAGGAACAAGGTAGATAAGGCAATAACTCAGCCCAGAGTGATGAGCTGATTCTGCTTTTATAGGACATGACAGTTCTCCTGCATTTACACATTGTGCTTTGTATTTCTTAGTACTTTACACTTCACATTGTTTTATTACATTTAAAATTTACGCTTTCTATTTTGTATTTTATTTTGTATACATCAGTGTATTTAGGATTGTGATTTTACAAATTCTGATTATTCTTTCACAGTTTCGGTGTAACTTTAATAAATTAGGATCAAACTTTTTATTTTTTACAAATTATATTGCACTTTGAATTTCTTCTATTTAAAATAAAACTGACAGCTTCAATTTCCCAGATAGCTTAATTGCTTTCTATGGGCATGATAAGCAAAGATTCTCTAGATTGAAGATAAATTATAGTGCAGACTTCACAAGGGCTAAACTCACTGAATTCTATAAGAAAAGGACTAAATGTGGAAGTCCCAGAGAGATGAGTAATGTCTTCTATAGAAAGTAATGAAGCTCTCTGGGATGATACTTGAGTATAATATAAAGGCTCAGTTTGCATCAATAGAAATTAAACTGAAATGTTTTCACTATGATTTAACTTGCTTTGCCTATAGTTTAGTATATATTACTTTTCTGTCAGTTAAACAAGTGTATTGTGAAATTTGAGTAAACATTATCTGGATACAGCTGGCAAAATAAAAACATTGTGAGACCAGCTTGTTTAAAATGCTTACAGCATTTCACAAGACTTGTGACAGAACTTAAGACTTACCCTGGGGACTCCCCTGGTCAGCCCAGGGAACTCCCCAGTCCCTCCCACTTTCTAAAGCTGTGTTTTATTTTACTATAGAAAAAATACAAAGTGCAATGTAAATTGTAAAAGATAAAAAGAAATATAAAATTATGAACCTAGTTTGTTAAAGTAACACAGAAACTTTAAAAACAATCAGTATTTGTAATATCACTGCTGGATTTAACTCTAAATAAATTAAAATAGAAAGTGAAAATCTTGAATGTAATAATACTGAAATGGTCCAATCTGAAGTTTAACAGAACTCTCATATCATGCAGTACTCTATTGCACTGGGCTGGCCCTCTTTCAGATATACAGAAATGCTGGAGAGTTCCGCCCTTTTTCTTTGAGCATTCAGTGGGTTCTGCCCCTTTGAAGTTTGAACTGCAATTGCTCTCCGAGCAGGAGAATCATGGTCATTGGGGCCTAAGGGGTCGACTTATCAGCCTCTGGCAGGCTGAATTCTGATGCCAGAATTCACAATTGCAGCACACAAGTGTTATTTTGCGCTCACGTGTAATCCCGCCCCTGTCCGCGCACAGACAATCATGCGCGGGCAGGAGATGTCAATCTACCCGGTCGGACGAGACCGGGGAGATTTTAATTTGCCACCTAAGAGGTGGTGAAAGGTTAGGGAAGCAGCGGTCTGATGACCGCTGCTTGTTAAATATGGACTGCAGGTTCTCTTGTGAGAACCTGCAGTCGTAGGCAGACAAAGCCCGCCATAAGGGTTTGATAAATCGATCCCTAAGTATTGTCCTTTGAATAAAGAGTAATAAATACAATAAGGGGGATTTTTTGCACATAATTAGACAGATAAGATAAGGTAATCTCTCCCTAAAAGAGCAATTGTATTGGGCTGTAGTTTCAATTAGCAAAAACAGCTATTTAATATTTAATACACAAAGATAAAAATAAAGGATCAATTTACCATATATTTTTAACTCTGCAACTGGCAAAAGAAGTAATTGGAAACACATTAAGGGGAAAACAATTTTACAGTACACTGTCCGTTTACTTTCCCTGTCCCCCACAAAAGAATCCTTGCTAACCAATCAAAAACTAATACACATATAAGACCGCTGCTCCTTAAATTGTCGGCCACCTTTTAGGTGGCGGACTGAAATCATTCCGATCCGATCAGGATGATTGACACCCCCGGCACTGCACAAGCTGCTGTTAGCTACAGCGAATCATGTCCGCCCGACATTTAAAGGGCCACTGTAAGTAAATATTTTCTATGCCTGTTACTAACTAACTACCCCAAATACGCTTTTTATCAATAGCATTTCATTAACATATCTCTACCGTATAGCAGAAATCTTGTCTGCAAATTTAATCGTTTTCCAAACCCACTCTGTGGGTATCCTTTGCTCTGTACCAATCCGTTTACAATACCTAGGTTTCAAAATGGCGCTTTAAACAGAAAGTTATTGGTTTAAGTATTTTGAACATGCAGTGCTGAAAATAGTGGGCAGGATAACGTGACATCATCGGCGAATAAAAGATATAACTTTTAGAACGTTATGAAACTTCGTTTTGGAGAAAATATAGGTCAGTAGGTTTTAATTAATGTTTATTAACTTTAATATGTTAGTTGTTAAGCTTAAAAATTATAACAGAAAGTAATCCTTTAATAAATCTACTGCATACTTCTTTACAATCACAATATAATAGTTAAATATATATATATACTTATATATGCACAAACTTGAGTTTAATGTCCTTTAAATAACATATTTCTAACATGTTTAAATGCCGTTCTTTCAAAAGAATAGCAGAAATATTTTTCAGACAATGTCCCTTTAACAGAACAGTAAAAAGAAAGGGCTAAACGTTCTGCAATAGTCAAACCTCTTTCTCTATTATATGGAACGTAGGGAAAACACAATTTTTGTCTTTTTATGTTACAAAACTACAATGTATGACGTAACCTGGCGCAATCTCATAGCTGAGAAATTGGTAAAAAGAATAAACAAAATGATCCCTGACTAAGCAAATATAATTTCCAAAAGTGAATATTTTAGAATTGGTAAACACATTGGTTTTATACTTTCAGTTTTGTAGACAGGAAAGTCAGAATCTTTTAGTCGTCATACGGTAAACAGCAGTTTTCTGTTTTGCAGAATAGACACTCACAATTTTCAAACTCTGAGAAACCAGCAGTCTGTTAGAAATGTAACTTGAACTAGTCAAATCATATGTTCCTTCCGTTTTGTTTTTTTTCTTTCCTTAAGACCACAGAATCATTACAGAGAGGCCCTGTGACTCAGTACACAGAGAAGAATCAAGTTCCATAACGTTCTCCAGACGGAGGGTGAGTTGAATTTTATCCTCAACATCTAAAAAACTACTTTATAAAGGTAAGTGACTGATAAAAAAAAATACTTAAGAATAAAAGTGCTTTTCACTATCAAGAAAAACTGACTTGATTTTAAAAAACAGTTTATGTAAGAGCAAAAACTATGGGGAGATAATATAGAGCATTGCTGTGCTTAGTCTGGCCCCAATATCAAAACTGTTTGGTTGTTAAAATGTACCGCCTATTTGCTAATAGATGGGAACCACGTCAGTAATTTGGATGGGATGATGGTGACCGCTTGTCCTGCCATGTTTTCAGTAATTAATAACGTTTTCCAGAGAGTAGTATATAAACATCTGTCTGTTATTTAAAACTGTGTGTTAGATTCAATTTGTTAAGTACTTTATTAGCATTGGTTAGGGTTGACAATATTTTTATAAAACCCATACAAACTTTTTTGGACCCCAAAAAGGATATGTGCATAAAAATATGTATTAGATTTGTTTAGTCTGTTAGGGAAAAGTTTAGGGTCCCTTGGCTGCACCCCCTGCCTGTCAAAGAAAGATTTTCATGGAGGCGGGCGGGGGGGAGAGATAAAAGTAAATTTGTAATAAAAGGTGATAAAGGACAGTGAATATTTAGACATAACAGTTGTCAACGCTCATACTAAATATACTTGCTGTGGCGCTGCAGATGCCTTGTATTTTCACAGGTAAACAGTGATTAGGAAACAGAGTAATGAATCACTGTTTGCATGCATGTCACTGGGAATACCCTTTGCTGGTGTTCTGTCGAGATTTCCTTCTCCGCCGACATTTGCTACTACATTTTGCACATGCGCACAATTACTTAATTGCAATCCACATATGTTTCAAAAGAATGTGTGGAATGGGATTACGTAAATACAAGCATGCGCACATCATTCAGTAGCAAATTTCGACAGAAAAGAAAATTAGTCCTTGCATTCCTCACGAGAGCAGTTATGTACATAAGCGCATGCGTATCAAAAACGTTAAGTTTAATGTTTTAAAATAAGTTGTCCATCCAAATTTGCTACCACATGTTACTTTGCGTGTGCGTGACCGCTTTCATAAAGGAATGTGAGGACTTATTTTCATCTCCGGCAAAATTTGCTACTGAATGATGTGTGCATCCTTGTATTTATGTAATCACATTTCACACGTTCTTTTTAAAGATATGTGGAGTGCAATTACGTAATTGTGCGCATATCATGGTAGCAAATATTGACACCAGTGTTCTATCAGATTTTGCTACTTTATCAGAATTTGCTACCTCTGAGTGTGCATGCTCTGTATTACGCACTTATATATATAATTTTTATATGAAATTTTTCTTTATATATTTTGTATGCAGAACACTCTTTCATTGTCCACTGTGACAAGTGATGAATCTGCGCATGCGTGCATTTATTAGACGCAGCAAAATCCAACAGGGCAACTTCCTTATCAGAATTTGCTACCTCTCAGTGCCCATGCTGCTAATTGTATAATTGCATTCCATACATTCCTTTTTAAAGTGAAGGTAAACTTTGGTGAATGAAAGCCCGTTTTTTAAAAACACTATTAAAAACAGGGGCACTTTCATTCATCAAAGTTTACAAAACAGCTGTTTTGTTAAAAAAAATTACCTTTTTTTCTTTTCACAGCTAGAGCAGCTTCCCCCACCTAGAGATCCTCTATTCACACATCAGCAATGACTAATCCTGCTTCCTCCAATCACGGCATGGCCTCAGGCAATGACTACCCTGGGGGTAAAGCTGTGATTGGAGGAAGCAGGATTAGTCATTGCTGACATGTGAAGAGAGGATCTCTAGGTGGGGGAAGCTGCTCTAGCTGTGAAAAGAAAAAAAAGTATTTTTTTTTAACAAAATGGCTGCTTTGTAAACTTTGATGAATGAAAGTGCCCCTGTTTTTAATAGTATTTTTAAAAAACGGGCTTTCATTCACCAAAGTTTACCTTTACTTTAAGTGTGATTATTTAATACAGAGCATGCACACTCAGAGGTAACAAATTCTGATAAGGTAGCAAAATCTGATAGAACACCGGCACTGTGCATGTGTGATTTAACACATACAGTACATGCGTGTCTTTCCCAGCCAGATTATGAAAACTTTTGGGCAACAAGAGCAAATGCGTAGCTATGCTACGTCATGTAGCCTTTACAAATATGCAAGCCGTGTGGCTAACCTGATAAATAGATGAGCAGGGAAAATGTCATTGCTCTAAAAAGTTGTGAGGGGCCGGTGGGGTGAGTAAATATACATTAAATATCGGAATGATTTAAAGTCTTTAGCACTAGAAAACAAAAAATTATACATATGTTTATAAGCACGCAGATTTTAAACATAACTTGCACCTCCATTAACTTGACCATCACTTGAATAATGTAATATAAACCTTTTTTTTTTTTGCTAGCGGAAGCTCATGCTTGCCGTATAATTGTATACAGAATCTGTGCAAAAGCATTTAAATGAACACTGGCTACATTCTAATTGAAATCCTCATGCAATGTTTATAAGTTTAGAGACATAAATAAGGTTTATTATGGAAGAGTCATTATGCATATTGTTATAAATACCTACCTGTTTCCTGCCATGAAATGTCAAAACATTATATTTTTACATTGGTTGTATTTATTCTACACAAAAGAAAAGTATAAAAATATACACTTAATAAAATAAAAAAATACGGTCATCAAATTAAGTTCTATATTAAAATTGACTATAATAGAGTTTTCTACAAGCATATATTTTTGTCTTAAAGTGAATGTAAAGTTTAATGAATGAGTGCCCGGTTTTTTTAAAAACATAATTTATGCTTACCTGATAAATTCCTTTCTTCTGTTGTGTGATCAGTCCACGGGTCATCATTACTTCTGGGATATAACTCCTCCCCAACAGGAAATGCAAGAGGATTCACCCAGCAGAGCTGCATATAGCTCCTCCCCTCTACGTCACTCCCAGTCATTCGACCAAGAATCAACGAGAAAGGAGAAACCAAGGGTGAAGTGGTGACTGGAGTATAATTTAAAAGATATTTACCTGCCTTAAAACAGGGCGGGCCGTGGACTGATCACACAACAGAAGAAAGGAATTTATCAGGTAAGCATAAATTATGTTTTCTTCTGTTATGTGTGATCAGTCCACGGGTCATCATTACTTCTGGGATACCAATACCAAAGCAAAAGTACACGGATGACGGGAGGGATAGGCAGGCTCATTATACAGAAGGAACCACTGCCTGAAGAACCTTTCTCCCAAAAATAGCCTCCGAAGAAGCAAAAGTGTCAAATTTGTAAAATTTGGAAAAAGTATGAAGCGAAGACCAAGTTGCAGCCTTGCAAATCTGTTCAACAGAGGCCTCATTCTTAAAGGCCCAAGTGGAAGCCACAGCTCTAGTAGAATGAGCTGTAATTCTTTCAGGAGGCTGCTGTCCAGCAGTCTCATAGGCTAAACGAATTATGCTACGAAGCCAGAAGGAGAGAGAGGTAGTAATTCTTTCAGGAGGCTGCTGTCCAGCAGTCTCATAGGCTAAACGAATTATGCTACGAAGCCAGAAGGAGAGAGAGGTAGCCGAAGCCTTATGACCTCTCCTCTGACCAGAGTACACGACAAACAGGGAAGACGTTTGTCGAAAATCCTTAGTTGCCTGCAAGTAGAACTTGAGGGCACGAACTACATCCAGATTGTGTAGAAGACGTTCCTTCTTTGAAGAAGGATTTGGACACAAGGATGGAACAACAATCTCTTGATTGATATTCCTGTTAGTGACTACCTTAGGTAAGAACCCAGGTTTAGTACGCAGAACTACCTTGTCTGAGTGAAAAATCAGATAAGGAGAATCACAATGTAAGGCTGATAACTCAGAGACTCTTCGAGCCGAGGAAATAGCCATTAAAAACAGAACTTTCCAAGATAACAATTTTATATCAATGGAATGAAGGGGTTCAAACGGAACACCCTGTAAAACGTTAAGAACTAAGTTTAAACTCCATGGCGGAGCAACAGTTTTAAACACAGGCTTGATCCTAGCTAAAGCCTGACAAAAGGCCTGGACGTCTGGATTTTCTGACAGACGCCTGTGTAACAAGATGGACAGAGCTGAGATCTGTCCCTTTAATGAGCTAGCCGATAAACCCTTTTCTAAACCTTCTTGTAGAAAGGACAATATCCTAGGAATCCTAACCTTACTCCAGGAGTAACCTTTGGATTCGCACCAGTATAGGTATTTACGCCATATCTTATGGTAAATCCTTCTGGTAACAGGCTTCCTAGCCTGTATCAGGGTATCAATAACCGACTCAGAAAAACCACGTTTTGATAAAATCAAGCGTTCAATTTCCAAGCAGTCAGCTTCAGAGAAGTTAGATTTTGATGTTTGAATGGACCCTGTATCAGAAGGTCCTGTCTTAGAGGTAGAGACCAAGGCGGACAGGATGACATGTCCACTAGATCTGCATACCAAGTCCTGCGTGGCCATGCAGGCGCTATTAGAATCACTGATGCTCTCTCCTGTTTGATTTTGGCAATCAATCGAGGAAGCAGCGGGAAGGGTGGAAACACATAAGCCATCCCGAAGTTCCAAGGTGCTGTTAAAGCATCTATCAGAACCGCTCCCGGATCCCTGGATCTGGACCCGTAGCGAGGAAGTTTGGCGTTCTGGCGAGACGCCATGAGATCTATCTCTGGTTTGCCCCAACGTCGAAGTATTTGGGCAAAGACCTCCGGATGAAGTTCCCACTCCCCCGGATGAAAAGTCTGGCGACTCAAGAAATCCGCCTCCCAGTTCTCCACTCCCGGGATGTGGATTGCTGACAGGTGGCAAGAGTGAGACTCTGCCCAGCGAATTATCTTTGATACTTCCATCATTGCTAGGGAGCTTCTTGTCCCTCCTTGATGGTTGATGTAAGCTACAGTCGTGATGTTGTCCGACTGAAACCTGATGAACCCCCGAGTTTTTAACTGGGGCCAAGCCAGAAGGGCATGGAGAACTGCTCTTAATTCCAGAATGTTTATTGGTAGGAGACTTTCCTCCTGATTCCATTGTCCCTGAGCCTTCAGAGAATTCCAGACAGCGCCCCAACCTAGTAGGCTGGCGTCTGTTGTTACAATTGTCCAGTCCGGCCTGCTGAATGGCATCCCCCTGGACAGATGTGGCCGAGAAAGCCACCATAGAAGAGAGTTTCTGGTCTCTTGATCCAGATTCAGAGTAGGGGACAAGTCTGAGTAATCCCCATTCCACTGACTCAGCATGCACAATTGCAGCGGTCTGAGATGTAGACGTGCAAAGGGTACTATGTCCATTGCAGCTACCATTAAGCCGATCACCTCCATGCATTGAGCTACTGACGGGAGTTGAATGGAATGAAGGACACGGCATGCATTTAGAAGCTTTGTTAATCTGTCTTCTGTCAGATAAATCTTCATTTCTACAGAATCTATAAGAGTCCCCAAGAATGGAACTCTTGTGAGAGGAAAAAGAGAACTCTTCTTTTCGTTCACTTTCCATCCATGCGACCTTAGAAATGCCAGAACTAACTCTGTATGAGACTTGGCAGTTTGAAAGCTTGAAGTTTGTATCAGAATGTCGTCTAGGTACGGAGCTACCGAAATTCCTCGCGGTCTTAGTACCGCCAGAAGGGCACCCAGAACCTTTGTGAAGATTCTTGGAGCCGTAGCCAATCCGAATGGAAGAGCTACAAACTGGTAATGCCTGTCTAAGAAGGCAAACCTTAGATACCGGTAATGATCTTTGTGAATCGGTATGTGAAGGTAAGCATCCTTTAAATCCACTGTGGTCATGTACTGACCCTTTTGGATCATGGGTAAGATTGTCCGAATAGTTTCCATTTTGAACGATGGAACTCTTAGGAATTTGTTTAGGATCTTTAAATCCAAGATTGGCCTGAAAGTTCCCTCTTTTTTGGGAACCACAAACAGGTTTGAGTAAAACCCTTGTCCTTGTTCCGACCGCGGAACCGGATGGATCACTCCCATTAATAACAGATCTTGTACACAGCGTAGAAACGCTTCTTTCTTTATCTGGTTTGTTGACAACCTTGACAGATGAAATCTCCCTCTTGGGGGAGAGAATTTGAAGTCTAGAAGGTATCCCTGAGATATGATCTCTAGCGCCCAGGGATCCTGAACATCTCTTGCCCAAGCCTGGGCGAAGAGAGAGAGTCTGCCCCCCACTAGATCCGGTCCCGGATCGGGGGCCCTCGGTTCATGCTGTCTTTGGGGCAGCAGCAGGTTTCCTGGCCTGCTTGCCCTTGTTCCAGGACTGGTTAGGTTTCCAGCCTTGTCTGTAACGAGCAACAGCTCCTTCCTGTTTTGGTGCAGTGGAAGTTGATGCTGCTCCTGCTTTGAAATTCCGAAAGGGACGAAAATTAGACTGTCTAGCCTTAGCTTTGGCTTTGTCTTGAGGCAGGGCGTGGCCCTTACCTCCTGTAATGTCAGCGATAATTTCTTTCAAACCGGGCCCAAATAAAGTTTGCCCCTTGAAAGGTATATTAAGTAATTTGGACTTAGAAGTTACATCAGCTGACCAGGATTTTAGCCACAGCGCCCTACGTGCCTGAATGGCGAATCCTGAGTTCTTAGCCGTAAGTTTGGTTAAATGTACTACGGCCTCCGAAATGAATGAATTAGCTAGTTTAAGGACTCTAAGCCTGTCCGTAATGTCGTCCAGGGTAGCTGAACTAAGGTTCTCTTCCAGAGACTCAATCCAAAATGCTGCCGCAGCCGTAATCGGCGCGATGCATGCAAGGGGTTGCAATATAAAACCTTGTTGAACAAACATTTTCTTAAGGTAACCCTCTAATTTTTTATCCATTGGATCTGAAAAAGCACAGCTATCCTCCACCGGGATAGTGGTACGCTTAGCTAAAGTAGAAACTGCTCCCTCCACCTTAGGGACCGTTTGCCATAAGTCCCGTGTGGTGGCATCTATTGGAAACATCTTTCTAAATATTGGAGGGGGTGAGAACGGCACACCGGGTCTATCCCACTCCTTAGTAACAATTTCAGTTAGTCTCTTAGGTATAGGAAAAACGTCAGTACTCGCCGGTACCGCAAAGTATTTATCCAACCTACACAATTTCTCTGGTATTGCAACAGTGTTACAATCATTAAGAGCCGCTAAAACCTCCCCTAGTAATACACGGAGGTTCTCCAATTTAAATTTAAAATTTGAAATATCTGAATCCAATCTGTTTGGATCAGAACCATCACCCACAGAATGAAGCTCTCCGTCCTCATGCTCTGCAAGCTGTGACGCAGTATCAGACATGGCCCTAGTATTATCAGCGCACTCTGTTCTCACCCCAGAGTGATCACGCTTGCCTCTTAGTTCTGGTAATTTAGCCAAAACTTCAGTCATAACAGTAGCCATATCTTGTAATGTTATCTGTAATGGCCGCCCAGATGTACTAGGCGCCATAATATCACGCACCTCCCGGGCGGGAGATGCAGGTACTGACACGTGAGGCGAGTTAGTCGGCATAACTCTCCCCTCGCTGTTTGGTGAAATTTGTTCAATTTGTACAGATTGGCTTTTATTTAAAGTAGCATCAATACAGTTAGTACATAAATTTCTATTGGGCTCCACCTTGGCATTGGAACAAATGACACAGATATCTTCCTCTGAATCAGACATGTTTAACACACTAGCAATAAACTTGCAACTTGGTTACAATCTTATTTAACAAAAACGTACTGTGCCTCAAAGAAGCACTAAACGATTAAATGACAGTTGAAATAATGAACTGAAAGACAGTTATAGCATCAATCCTTAAAAACAACACAACTTTTAGCAAAGGTTTGTTCCCATTAGTAAAGTAACAATAATTAAATTTGAAACATAAAAATTACAGAGCAACGTTTTTAATAACAGTCAATATATAAGTCTCACAGCTCTGCTGAGAGAATCTACCTCCCTCCAAAGAAGTTTGAAGACCCCTGAGTTCTGTTAGAGATGAACCAGATCATGCAGGAAATACAAGAGTAACTGACTGGAAATTTTTGATGCGTAGCAAAGAGCGCCAAAAACGGCCCCTCCCCCTCACACACAGCAGTGAGAGAGAAACGAAACTGTCACAATTAAAACAAGCAACTGCCAAGTGGAAAAATAATGCCCAAATATTTATTCACTCAGTACCTCAGAAAATGCAAACGATTCTACATTCCAGCAAAAACGTTTAACATAATAAATACCTATTAAAAGGTTTAATGTACTTTTAACAGAGTAATTCCGGTGAAATACCATCCCCAGAATACTGAAGTGTAGAGTATACATACATGTCATTATAACGGTATGGCAGGATTTTCTCATCAATTCCATTCAGAAAATAAAAACTGCTACATACCTCAATGCAGATTCATCTGCCCGCTGTCCCCTGATCTGAAGCTTTTACCTCCCTCAGATGGCCGAGAAACAGCAATATGATCTTAACTACTCCGGTTAAAATCATAGTAAAAACTCTGGTAGATTCTTCTTCAAACTCTGCCAGAGAGGCAATAACACGCTCCAGTGCTATTGTAAAATAACAAACTTTTGATTGAAGTTATAAAAACTAAGTATAATCACCATAGTCCTCTCACACCTCCTATCTAGTCTTTGGGTGCAAGAGAATGACTGGGAGTGACGTAGAGGGGAGGAGCTATATGCAGCTCTGCTGGGTGAATCCTCTTGCATTTCCTGTTGGGGAGGAGTTATATCCCAGAAGTAATGATGACCCGTGGACTGATCACACATAACAGAAGAAATACTATTAAAAACAGGGGCACTTTCATTCATTAAAATTTACATTGAAGCGTTTTTTTTTTTTTGTTTGTTTGTTTTTTTAAATGCTTACCTTTTTCTTTAGGAAACCCAGACCGGTGTTCCTCTGCCCGCAGCTCCTTAGTACTTAGCACTTCAATTACGAAACCGGCTTCTTCCAATCATTGCGTGGCCTCACGAGCTGGACACTCCGGAGTGTACGCCATGATTGGAGGAAGTCGGTTTTGACATTGCTGAGGTAAGTACAGAGGAGCTGCGGGTGGAGGACCGACGGTCCGGGTTTCTTAAAGAAAAAGGTAAGCATTTTTAAAAAAAAACGCTGCAATGTAAAGTTGAATGAATTTAATAGTATATTTAAAAACCGGGCACTCATTCATTCAACTTTACATTCAATTTAAGTACCGCAAACTGCAAAGTGTAAATATTATTAGGTTAAAAAGAATAAGAGGGAATAATTTTACCTCAGATACACAAGAATGTAATAAACTTTTATCAGATATATTATTCTATCTTTCTTTTTTTGGAATTTATTTTAAAATAGAGTTTTGCTGAATTTAAATTTTGGAAATATTAGAGCAACTTGTAATACCAAAAGCAATTTATAGATATAAAACGCACACAAACTTATGGTTCATTAATATTATGCCACTTACATTAGAAAAAACCACACATATGATGAGGAGAAATATTTATTCTACTACCATATTTTTGCATTTAACTTAATTCAATTGTTTATACTTAAAGGGAAATGAAAACCAAACATTTTCTTTGATGATTCAGATAGATCATCCAACTTTAAAAAAAACTTTCCAGTTTACTACTATTATCAAATTTGTTTCATTCTCTTGGTATCCTTTGCAGAAGGAGCAGAAATGCACTACTGGGAGGGAGCTATCTGAAAGCTAATGGCAACAGGCATATATGTGCAGCCACCAATCAGCAAGTGCTACCCAGGGTTCTGAACCAAAAATGGGCTGGCTCCTAAGCTTACATTCTTGCTTTTTCAAATAAAGATACCAAGAGAATGAAGAAAATTTGATAATAGGAGTAAATTAGAAAGTTGCTCAAAATTGCATGCTCTAGCTGAATCATGAAATAATTTTTTTTGGCTTTCATATCCCTTTAACTCTAGTAAATGTCACTAAATGGAAAAATTCTAAGAATGTCCCTACCTGAGTACAGGTGAGTCAGACACAGTGAGTGAGCAGTTGCCAGACCAGAACGAATTAGAATCTGGGTTTTAAATGGGCTTGAGGTCAGAACTGAGAAACAATCATTTCTGTAACACGTGTAATATTTTCCTTAGCTGCATCAGGACAAAAACATCATGAAAATGCGACAGGACCCCCAGGAGTACATGAAATACCATATAGATTATAGTCTAGGGCTAGCATTGTATATTACAAATAATGTATAGCAGTGAAGAAGGGGATGTTTATATTTATCTACATAGTTTTTAACTCCAGTGCAGATCTAAGTAATACACATAAATTTGTAACTGGGGCCTTGTGTAAGGACAAGTCTGAAACAATTGGATCAAAATGAGAATATAAAAGACCTTGTAGTTGCAATTTTTTTCTGCGGTCTTACAATAAATTACCATACCAGGTTAATTTTGTAATGCGTTAACACCTTGTTTGCTGCAACTATTTCTCAATAAGCAAACGCCCCAAAATCTTTATCTGGGGGAGCCAATATGAACGTGTTACTGAATCAGACAAGGGGTGCTACTGCTATTTTGTTAGCAAGATGTTTCTTGATGAGGCCAAATAGGTGCAGATATGTAGCAGGGACAGGTTTGTGAAGTTTGCTGTGTGCCCTTCTAATTCTCACAATTGGAAAACCCACAATTTACAGAGTTAAATAACAGGAAGCAGGAAAAATAAAATAATAATCGTACATTGCAAAGTTACTACCCATAATAAATCATTTTATATTACAATCTCAAAGTGACTCATGTCCCTGTTCAATCTTCTGCAAACAATTTTTGTGTTTTTTTTAGGGGGGGGGGGGGGAATAGTCTAATATCTTAAAAGTATGGGATACACAGAACTACTGTGCTATAATCTAACAGACCAACCTGCTTTAACCTCAATGTGAGGTTAATGAAAAACCTCTAATGTAGATTCATTATCCAAAATTCTCTCCATTATTATCCATCAGACAAACATATTATACTGATCTGTAAACATAGCAGATGGCACTGAGCACTATCAGGGTGACACATGAAAAAAAGATTGCCCATAAAAACTAATTTCATCTTGTGCACATGTTCAGAATATTACTGTCACTAATGTCACAGGCATGGAGAGATGTATGAAATGCGTGGGGTGATTACAAACAGTAAAACGTTCCCAAATCATAACCCTTGATTGCTACTTAATACCATGTGTGCAAATGAAATGCTTGATGGCTTTTAAAGCTGGATTATCACAGACTCAGACATTATTAACCATATGCTTCCCAGAGCTTATCATTAAAAGTATGTTTGGTTGAAGGTATAACAGATGTGAAAAAGTAATAAAAATAAGAAATATTCAAAAATAACACACATGCTGGCAATAGGGAATGTAATAATCAATAGCGTAGTTCACCAAACAAAAGAGAAACTGGAGCGCTAGTATAAAAAAATCGGACATACAGTCACTATTAGAACAGATAGAGATGGGGTACCTCTGGCTGGCATGCTTACGCGTTTCGGCAAAGCCGTAGTCATAGCATATTTTAAATAACCAATAAAGGTTATGTTTTATATATTTTACTAGCGCTCCAGTTTCTCTTTTGTTTGGTGAACTTTCCTTGCCTAGGAGAGCTAGTATCCCTGCTCAGTGCTTCCTACTACTATCCCCGGAGTGTTTTGACAAGTTTTCGTGCTGTGATAGTACTACTGCACAGAGCCGTGGAGCCACTGCTGAGGAGGTGCGGCTCTGAGTACAGCTTTGATTGGTGGAATCCCGGTATGATGTCGATCGCAACTGCCGTTTGAACCATCCGGTTGGAGGATCGTCTCGTGGAGATTTGGACACGCCCCCTGGTGGGTGTGTACTCACGGCGCCTCTGGAAAAGATCCGGTTGAGACACGATAACAGCGGCCGGACAAACAAGCGTGGTTGATACAGATTGCCGCTGACGGACAGCTTCTCATGGAGGATATCCTCTGGGCTCCCGAATAGAGGTGAGACTGTATCGTTAAACAAACTACACTGTATATGTTTATACCATGCGGATGACCATCAAGGGACTGTGCTAATCACTCTGGGTATACTATAGGAATCCTCCTGTGGTATTTGTGATACGGGACTGTTCTTAGCATTACTGTATAGGTGTTTGGTGCCCTCATACCCTCTTTTCTGGTCTTTTTTTTTTATACTCAATAGTGTAACCATAGAACAGTTTAATCTCTCACTATTTCTTCCCTGCAAACAGTATTTAACCCTTTCAGTGCTAACGACGGCTCTGAGCTGTCTCAGAGTTTCCCACTCAGGTGCCAACGACGGCTCAGAGCCGTTGCTAGCACTTTCCCACCTTGAGGGAGATCTGGGGGCTCCCACCGGCTCCTACCCCGGCGATCGGGCCTGTATAGTGACAGGCATCGCCGGAGCTTCACGTTATGCGCGGTGACATCACCGTGCAACTTTATTTAAAAATTACAATGTTAACTATAGTAAAAGGGGGCATGCTGCTTAGAAGCCTATATATCAGGCATCTAAGCAGCTACAGACCCTCAAGACCCACCGGTTGAAAGGTAATCACCTAAGACTTGGGGAACTGAAGAAAAAAAAAAGGTTAAAAAAAAATATTTAAACAAAAAACCTTAAAACAGCTTAGCACTCAGGTGGGAACTCAAAGGTTTAAGGGGCAACTAGAAACAAAAAAAAAACCTACATAGAAATTCTAGGCTGGGTTCATCCTGCATAATATAATACATGCATATCAATCAATTAATGGCTGCTGCAGACATTAAAGTGAATGTAAAGTTAACACGCTTACCTAAAGTGAAACGATGGAAGTCAGCAATTGATTTACAGATGACGCATCTGCAATCAACTAATTATTGTGTCCACACCGGGGCATTCAGCCCCTTTGCACAAACGTCACTGCCCGGGGGGGAAACAATGATTAGTTGATTGCAGTTGAGTCATCTGTCAATCAATTGCTGAAAATGACGACCGGAGCTTCAGCTCCTATCAGTATAGCGTTTCTAGTGAAATATCTCTGAAGATAAGTATATACTAAAGATTTCATGAATGAAAGTTTCATTAATTATTTTTTTTTTAGCTTCTATCGTTGCACTTTAGGTAAGCGCGTTAACTTTACATTCACTTTAAAGGGACAGTAAAGTCAAAACGCAACTTAAATGGGTTGGATAAAGCATGATATTTTAAACAATTTTCCATTTTATTTCTATCATCAATTTTGCTTAGTTCTCTTGGTAGCCTCTATTAAAGAGTATACCTATGTGAGCTTAGGAGTGTGCACGTGTCTTTTAGCCATCTGGCAGCAGTGTTTGCAATAATGTGTATAGCAATGTTATACATAGTTGCAAACACTGCTGTTTCAGAATGATACAGACACTCTATAGCAGTGTCTCTTTGGATCACCTATCTTACTATGAGCTAGATTACGAGTGGAGCGGTAATTACATTTCTAGCTTGCACGCTAACTCTGCTCGATTTCTGCTCTCTGCGTGAGTCAGGAAGCGTGGGTTTTACAAATTGAAAGTAAATATTTTTCACTTGTGCACTAACCAGACATGCGCTAAGAGCAGAAGTTACAATATTGCGACCGCGCTAACGTACTCTACAATAGACTTCAATGGAGAAACACATATACTCCTATAGGCTGATTGTCAAATCCAAATTAGCCAATAGAATGAAAACTTTTTCTATTGGCTGAATTGAAAATCAGCCAATAGAAATGCAATGGTCCCACTATATAGAACATTCAGTGTGCGGCTGGTGACCGCATGAAGAGGATGTCAGGGACGGAAGATAAAAAGATGGAAGAAGATAAGAAGACCGCCACAGGGATGAAGTTAAAGGGACACTGAACCCAAATATATTTTGTGATTTAGATAGAGCATGCAATTTTAAGCAATTTTCTAATTTACTCCTATTATCAAATTTTCTTCATTCTCTTGGAATCTTTATTTGAAAAGCAAGAATGTAAGTTTAGATGCCGGCCCATTTTTGGTGAATAACCTGGGTTGTTCTTGCTGATTGGTGGATACATTCCCCCACCAATAAACAAGTGCTGTCCAGTGTACTAAAATACAAATTGTCTGGCTCCTTAGCTTAGATGCCTTCTTTTTCAAATAAAGATAGCAAGAGAATGAAGAAAAATTGATAATAGGAGTAAATTAGAAAGTTGCTTAAAATTGCATCCTCTATCTGAATCATGAAAGAAAAAAACATTGTGTTCAGTGTCCCTTTAAGAAGACTGCCGCCGGAATGAAGATGGAGTGTCGCCTTCCGGATTCAACTTTTGTGAGTACCATCTTTCGGGTTTAGTGTTAGGATTTTTTTGGGTGGGGTATTTTTTTTTCTTTTCTGGGCATCAAAAGAGTTAAATGCCCTTTTAAGGACAATACCCAGCCAAATGCCCTTTTCAGGCATTTTTTTTACACAGCCTTTTTTGGTTACTTGTAGAATGGTGTAGTGTTTTGTTTTAAAAGAAGGGCTAAATCCCTTTAGGACAATGCCCTACAAAAGGCCCTTTTAAGGGCTATTGTAGGTTAGTGTTAGTATAGGTTTTTTATTTTGGGGTGGGTTTTCTTTAAGTGGGGTTTTTACAATAGGCATAACAGTTTTTTATTTTTGGTAATTTGTTGTTTTCTGTTATGGTAGTTTTTTCATTTTCTTCTGTAATGTTAGGTAATTTTATTTTTAAGATAAGGTTAGTTTTTTTTATTTTTAAAGGGAAGGTTAGGTTTTTTTATTTTTTTCAGGTAAGTTTTTTTTTTTTTTTTTTAAGTTTTTTAAGTTTTTTTTTAAGGATTTTTTTTTGGTAACTTAGGGGGGTTAGCTGGCTATGGAATTTAGATGTTAGTGGGTTTGGTTTTTTTTTTTTGGCGGTTTTGCTTTAAATTGTAGTGGGTTAGTTTACAATGTGGGGGTGTGGGGGTTTATGAGTTAATAGTGTAGTGGGTTAGTTTGCTATATGGGGGTGTAAAGGTTTATGGGTTAATAGTGTAGTAGGTTAGTTTGTGATGTGGGGGGGTGTCGATTTAGGGGATAATAGTGTAGAGGTGCAGTTTGCGATGTGGGGGTGTGGCTGTTTAGGAGTTCATAAAGTAAAGGGGTAGTTTGCGATGTGGGGGTGTGGCGGTTTAGGAGTTCATAAAGTAGAGGGGTAATTTGCGATGTGGGGGTGTGGCGGTTTAGGAGTTCATAAAGTAGTGGGGTAGTTTGCGATGTGGGGGTGTGGCGGCTTAGGGGTAAATAAAATAGTTTAGTGCAACTGTTTCCTCCGGCCAAACTGTTTACACGACCTTTCATGCAGTGTAAAAGATCGAGCATTAAATGCGATTGTGTTTGAGTGATCACATTTACTTTCAACTTGTAATACAAGCACATATTGCCGCTTAACGCTCCCAGTTCGCTCACACAAATTTGTGGTAATTTAAACAGCGCACCACTTGTAATATGAATTGAGCTTAACGTGCCAACGATAGCAATCCATTCATAATCTAGCCCTATGTGTTTAAGTATTACAAGTTGTTGGTTAAAATCAACTAGTAATCTGGTCCTAAATGCTCTTAAAGTGAAGGTAAACTTTGAAGAATGAAAGCCGTTTTTTAAAAATACTATTAAAAACAGGGGCACTTTTTTTCATCAAAGTATAAAGCAGCCGTTTTGTTTAAAAACTTACCTCTCTTCTTCTCACAGTCAGAGCAGCTTCCCCCACACGGAGATCCTCTCTTCACATGTCATCAATGACTAATACGGCTTCCTCCAATCACGGCTTTCCCCCCGGGGAGTCATTACCTGAGGCCATGCTGTGATTGGAGGAAGCCGGATTAGTCATTGCTGACGTGTCAAAAGAGGATCTCCGGGTGGGGGAAGCTGCTCTGGCTGAGAAAAAAACAAAGGTAAGTTTTTAATCAACACGGCTGCTTTCTAAACTTTGATGAATGAAAGTGCCCCTGTTTTTAATAGTATTTTTAAAAACCGGGCTTTCATTCATCAAAGTTTACCATCACTTTAATCATCGTTTTAATTTTTTTTTATAAGTGATCCTAACTTTCTATGGATTAACCCCCCCAAGGGTTAAATGCATAGGTAATTTTCTGCTTGGTAGCTCTAATGCAGTTCTACTCCCAGTACATGGCCGGCCAGCCAGCCAGCCAGCCAATCAAAAGCGGAAGTTGAATATAGCCACCAATCATCATCTGGGTTTTGTTAAGGACCAGAATATTTGCAGTTCCCGAGCAGGATTTTACCTGTGTATTTAACTTACTTGAGTAAGGCTATTAGATTTGTACCTGTTCACGACCTGGGTCACATTAGGTCAAGGAAGATTAGTGCAGCGTGTTTGTGCTGTATAGGATATAGCAGGTAAATAACACTTCCTTTTGGGACCAACACAAGATCATTTCCTATTCTCAGAGCACGAAGAGAGCTATCCTTAGCACAGGTCACTAGGTCTATACAAAAACTGTGCTACGTTTAGCATCTAAATCCATGCCACACTAACTTCCTGCCATATTCATAATAGCACTAACCTTAGGGCAGGATCTTTCAGGGGCGGATATAGCTCACCCATAGCAGGTACAAAGCTAATAGCCTTACACCCTTGCAAGATACACTCCAACCTTCTGTCACTTGTGAAAAAAGGCCACAATGTGTATGGCTTAGTATTCTTACTCATATGTATGCTTTTATGATTTTTTTTTTTTAACAGTTTAAATAAAGTTTTGTTTTATTCCTATTGGACACTCTATGATGCCTTATACAGTTTGGATCTGCACATCACATAGCACTTTTCCTTTTGTCACTTGTGTCTGGGAATATGTCTTTTAACCTTTGCTAATACCTACACACACATACAGGCTACCTAGTCCAACCTGCATATAAAGAACCTCCAAACTAAATACCCAACCATTGCCTCCCCTGACACATACTCTATGGTACACAGGCTCTGCACAATCTGTTTTTAAATTATTAATGCCCTGGCAATAACTGAAAATTGCTCTCAATACTTTATCTTCCCATTCTACACCTCCTAACCTCCTATGGTGGCCTATATCTCAGAATTGGCAGTCCTTGTCAGAAACCTTTTTTTTTTTTTTTTTTATGTGTGGCATGCAGTCAACATTTTACAACCACAAATGTTCTGTTCTAGACTTGCACCAGGCAACTCCCAAACGCCTGACACATTAAAATGTGACAACAAGTTTTACTGTCTTTTGGATTCCCCCTAACTTATGATTACAATTTCTTAACATCTCTTTTTTTTTTACTTTTAAACAATTTTCTTGAACATTATATAAAAATTGGAAGCTCTAAAAAACTGCAGCTAACAAGTTTATCAAGCAAATAAGCCCACCTTATTTTTTATCCTTTGCTGTAACCAAATATACATATATACTGCATTATCACGTATATGTTTACATGACATTCTTTCAGGTTCTTGTTCTATAGGTGCTGAAGGGTGCACCTGTACGTTCTTATCAAGTAGCAAAGTAAGGACAGTTGTAAACTAATAAAGAAAAGCACGGCATACAATGTTTCAATACAGAGAGCAACATTATATATATATATTATGGGTAAAGTCAGATATTGGGTAATCCTAGAATTACCTAGGTAAAACGGACATTATCCAAGCAGCTATGGGTAAAGCCTGATGTATGATCATAAATCCCCTCATAAGTCACCTCATCAAACATAAATAGCATGCACTGTAATTCCCCCATCTTCACTAGCTTTTTTGCCTCTGCCTGAGGGGCTCATTCCCCAAGGTTCACTTGGGGTGGATGCCAGAGGATAGGCGCGGAGACTTCGTTCAACTCCCCAGGCGGACGCAAAAGAAATAGTGTAGATGGGGGAATTACAGAACATCGAGCTTTACCCACAGCCACTTGGGTAATGTCCGTTTTACCCGGATTTCTTACTTTACCCATAATATAAATAAATATATATATATATATATATATATATATATATATATATACCCCCAACCTTATGTCTCTGCACCCTAAACCTATAGACTGTGAGCTCTCCGGAGCAGGGCCCTCTTCCTCCTGTGCTAGATTTGTTTAGTCTTGTTATGTTTTGTATTGTATCACAAATCTTTGTCATTGTATACCCCTATCATTGTACCCAGCGCTACGGAATTTGGCGGCGCTATACAAATAAATGATAATAATAATAAATATATATATATTAAAAAAATAGGAAGTGTTGATCTGCCTAATGCTCATGCAACACATCAGTGCACATGTGAACTTTGCTATTCATACATCAACCACAGTAACCTGTGCATAGCATTTGTACAGTATGGTATCCAGGCCAATCACTTTCAGGTTCTCCCTATCTCCACTGTCATAGCTTTATTTGATAACATCATCTACACCTGCATGCGCATAGAACACTTATTCAGACCGGAATGCCCATATAAGTAACGTACAAAGCATTATGGCTGCACTGAAAAACTGTTTTAGGGCTCTAGATAGACATACAAACTTTTGATTTTTCTAACTAAAAAAAAAAAGGTAAAGTAAACATTTGCCAAAACGTTCCTACAATCTAGTAAAAGTTGTTTAGATTACATGTAATAACGACAACATTTTTAGAGAGCAATGTCCCTTTAAAGGGATATATTACCCAAATGTTGAAGTATTTGAAAGTAATGCAGCATATATGTAAAAAGCTGACTAGAAAATATCAAAGAACTATATTATAGTAAGATTTTCTTACTTGCCACACCCCATTGTAAATTAACTTTAGGCATCCAATCAGGATGCTTGTCCCAGGATTTGCAAGGGAGCGTGCATGTGGTATTTGCCGCACAGTAACTTTATTTCCCTCCTCAGTTTAAAGGGACAGTTAACACATTGCAATTACAAGAGATTTTTGTTGTGCTGCAATAGAATAACACATCAGCCAAGTCTTAGCATTTTTAAAACAAATTAAAGTGAATGTGAATGTTTAGCAATGAGTGCCCGGTTTTTAAAAATACTATTAAAAATAGGGGCACTTTCATTGAAGAAAGTTTACATTGCACCGGATTTGTAGAAATACTTGCATTTTCCTTCTCCAAAGCCGGATCGCCGATCCCAGCTTCAGTTCCTCTGCACTGATGTCAGAAATGACAAAACCTGCTTCCGCCAATAATGGCTTCCCCCCCCCACCAGAGCGTCCATCTCGTGCTGCCCAGCTGTGATTGGAGGAAGCCGGTTTTGTCATTGCTGTGTTTGTACAGCAGGAAGAAGAAGGCAGGAGATCGTCGATCCGGCTCTGCAGAAGTAAAAGGAAAGTATTTCTACAATTCTGATGCAATGTAAACTTTCATCAATGAAAGTGCCCCTGTTTTTAAGTTTAAAAGTATTTTTAAAAACCGGGCACTCATTGCTGAAAATTGACATTCACTTTAACATCCTTTTTACTGCAATTATTTATCAATAGCCAAACTCCACACACCTTTTGCCTCATTATGAGGAGCCAATATGGGCTTTAGTCTGCAGACAACAAGGCTAGTCCCAGCTATAATGTTAATATAGAGTGCATTATTTCTTTCATGTAATTGGCCATGAGCTAGTGACGTATGGGATATACAATCCTACCAGGAGGGGCAAAGTTTCCTAAACCTCAAAATGCCTATAAATACACCCCTCACCACACCCACAAATCAGTTTTTACAAACTTTGCCTCCTATGGAGGTGGTGAAGAAAGTTTGTGCTAAGATTTCTACGATGATATGCGCTTCTCAGCATTGTTGAAGCCTGATTCCTCTCAAAGTACAGCGAATGTCAGAGGGACGTGAAGGGAGTATCACTTATTGAATATGATGATTTCCCTAACGTGGGTCTATTTCATAGGTTCTCTGTTATCAGTCATAGAGATTCATCTCCTATCTCCCTTTTCAGATCGACGATACATTCTCAATTTACTATTATCTCTACTGATAACTGTTTCAGTACTGGTTTGGCTATCTGCTATATGTGGATGGGTGTCTTTTGGTAAGTATGTTTTTTATTACTTAAAGGGACAGTCTAGGCCAAAATAAACTTTCATGATTCAGATAGAGCATGTAATTTTAAACAATTTTCCAATTTACTTTTATTACCAATTTTGCTTGGTTCTCTTGGTATCCTTAGTTGAAAGCTTAACCTAGGAGGTTCATATGCTAATTTCTTAGACCTTGAAGCCCACCTCAATTCAGATTGCATTTTAACAGTTTTTCACCACTAGAGGGTGTTAGTTCACGTATTTCATATAGATAACACTGTGCTCGTGCACGTGAAGTTATCTGGGAGCAGGCACTGATTGGCTAGACTGCAAGTCTGTCAAAAGAACTGAAAAAGGGGCAGTTTTCAGAGGCTTAGATACAAGATAATCACAGAGGTTAAAAGTATATTATTATAACTGTGTTGGTTGTGCAAAACTGGGGAATGGGTAATAAAGGGATTATCTATCTTTTAAAACAATAAAAATTCTGGTGTAGACTGTCCCTTTAAGGCACCCCAGCTATGGTTTGGCACTTTATGCAATTATATAAAGTTCTAAATATATGTATTGTACTTAAATTTGCCATGAGTCAGGTTCATGTATTTCCTTTTGCAGACTGTCAGTTTTATATTTGGCGAAAATAACATTTCTAAGAATTATTTTTTTTCTTACCTGGGGTTTAGTCTTTTTTTCAATTGACTACTTTCTTGCAAATTGCGGGCGGTATTAGGCCCGCGGGTGCGCCAAATGCTAGACTTTATTGCATCATTCTTGGTGCGAGAATTTTTTTGGCGCGAAAAATACTTCGTAATTTCCAGCGTCATAGTTGACACCGAGGCCTTACACACGGTTGCGTCATTAGTGACGCGAGTGTGTCAGTTCCGGTTATTATTGGCGCCAAAAAAGTTTTCAGTTACATTGTGCGTCATACTTGGCGCCAAGTTTTTTTCATTATTTTAATACCCCATTGATGTTTGCCTCTTGATTTTTTCTCTATCAGAGGGCTATGCTATTTGCATTTTTTTCTCATTCCTGAAACTGTCATATAAGGAAATTGATAATTTTGCTTTATATGTTGTTTTTTCTTTTACATTTTGCAAGATGTCTCAATCTGATCCTGCCTCAGAAGTTTCTGCTGGAACATTGCTGCCTGACATCGGTTCTACCAAAGCTAAGTGCATTTTTTGTAAGATTGTGGAAATTATTTCTCCGAATGTCATTTGTAATAGTTGTCATGATAAACTTTTACATGCAGATAGTGTGTCCATCAGTAATAGTACATTGCCAGTTTCAGTTCCTTCAACTTCTAATGTACATGATATACCTATGAATTTTAAAGATTTTGTTTCTGATTCTATCCAGAAGGCTTGGTCTGCATTTCCACCTTCTAATAAATGTAAAAGTTCTTTTAAAACTTCTCATTTAGTTGATGAAATTTCAAATGAACAACAACATAATTTATCCTCCTCTGATGAGGATCTATATGATTCAGAAGATCCTTCCTCAGACATTGACACAAATCTACTTTTTTATTTAAAATAGAGTATATGCGTTCTTCATTAAAAGAAGTGTTAATTACTTTGGATAATGAGGTAACCAGCACTCTTGACATTAAGTCTAATAAACGTTTAAATGTTGTTTTTAAATCTCCTGTGGTTTCTCAAGGGGTTTTTCCTATTCCTGAGGCTATTTCTGATATGATTTCTAAGGAATGCAATAAGCCAGGTAATTCTTTTATTCCTTCTTCAAGGTTTAAAAATTTGTATCCTTTACCAGCAAATTCTATAGAGTTTTGGGGAAAAATCCCCAAAGTTGATGGGGCTATTTCTACTCTTGCTAAACGTACCTCTATTCCTATGGAAGATAGTGCTTCCTTTAAGGATCCTATTGATAGGAAGTTTGAATCTTATCTAAGGAAAGCCTATTTATATTCAGGTCATCTTCTCAGACCTGCAATTTCTTTGGCTGATGTTGCGGCTGCATCAACTTTCTGGTTGGAGAATTTAGCGCAACATGAATTGGATTCTGACATATATATCATTGTTTGTTTACTACAACATGCTAATCATTTTATTTGTGATGCCATTTTTGATATTATCAAAATTGATGTTAGATCCATGTCTTTAGCTATTTTAGCTAGAAGAGCTTTGTGGCTTAAATCTTGGAATGCTGATATGACATCTAAATCTAGATTACTATCTCTTTCTTTCCAAGGTAATAATTTATTTGGTTCTCAGTTGGATTCTATTATTTCAACTATCACTGGAGGAAAAGGAGTTTTTCTGCCTCAGGATAAAAAACCTAAGGGTAAATCTAAGGCTTCTAATCGTTTTCCTTCCTTTCGTCAAAATAAGGAACAAAAACCCAATCCTTCCACCAAGGAATCTGTTTCCAATTGGAAGCCTTCCTCAAATTGGAATAAATCCAAGCCATTTAAAAAAACAAAGTCAGCCCCTAAGTCCGCATGAAGGTGCGGCCCTCATTCCAGCTCAGCTAGTAGGGGGCAGATTAAGGTTTTTCAAGGATATTTGGATAAATTCTGTCCAAAATCAAGGGATTCAGAGCATTGTCTCTCAAGGGTATCGAATGGAATTCAGAGTAAGACCTCCTGTGAGAAGATTTTTTTCTCTCACGTATCCCAGCAAATCCAGTAAAAGCTCAGGCTTTCCTGAAGTGCGTTTCAGACCTGGAGTCTTCAGGGGTAATCATGCCAGTTCCTTTTCAGGAACAAGGTTTGGGGTTTTATTCAAATCTATTCATTGTCCCAAAGAAGGAACATTTATTCAGACCAGTTCTGGATCTGAAAATTTTGAATCGTTATGTAAGAGTACCAACATTCAAGATGGTGACTATAAGGACTATTCTGTCTTTTGTTCAGTGAGGACATTATATGTCCACAATAGACTTGCAGGATGCATACCTTCATATTCCGATTCATCCAGAACATTATCAGTTCCTGAGATTCTCTTTTCTAGACAAGCATTACCAATTTGTTGCTCTTCCATTTGGCCTAGCAACAGCTCCAAGAATCTTTTCAAAGGTCCTAGGTGCCCTAATCTCTGTAATCAGAGAACAGGGTATTGCAGTGTTTCCTTATTTTGACGATATCTTGGTACTAGCTCAGTCTTTACGTTCTGCAGAATGTCATACAAATCAACTGGTGTTGTTTCTTCGGAAACATGGTTGGAGGATCAATTTACCAAAGAGTTTCTTGATTCCTCAGACAAGGGTCACCTTTTTAGACTTCCAGATAGATTCAGTGTCCATGAATCTGTCTCTAACAGACAAAATATGTTTAAAGTTGGTTGCAGCCTGCCAGCACCTTCAGTCTCAGTCATTCCCTTCAGTGGCTATGTGCATGGAAGTTTTAGGTCTCATGACTGCTGCATCGGACGAACCCCTTTGCTCGTTTTCACATGAGACCTCTACAGCCCCCATACATCGGGTGTGACGTCAGACGCCAACAACAAGAGGATACTGCCAGAAGAACTGAGCCACAGTACGCATAGGATACCCTGCTGTTGCTCACGCACACGATAAGGTACAAATTTGTATGGGAGTTACAAATTGTAATTTAAGGCTAATATCAGTATACGATTACTGGACATTCTTTTGGTTCACACATATGGACATGAAAATTATCTCTGAAAGTACGCTGTGATACAAATACAGCCAAAGGATTGACCTAATCCGATATAGAGACATAATTTTATAAGATTCTCCTTTTTATGCACAGCCCTACTTCAAGCTCCATCTTACACACAAAAAGATTATCAAGCTGCTATGTGTTATTTTAATTTGTTGTTTTAATAGATGTCATTTTGCAATCTTATGAACTCTGAATAATTCATGAGAGATTTTAGAAATTGCTCAGTCACACACCAATAGATCTCCTTCCTGTGACTGACAAAAAAATATTAATATTTCTCATGAAGTACCAATGAGTATTACTTTTATGTTCAACTAATTGTGCTAGAGACGTCTCTAAATTTTAAATTTTAAATATTATTGTTATCTAATAAATTACCCTACCTTTGACAGAAGCTTTTTTTATTATACACCTAATCACTAGATATTTATCACGGATATTTATCACAGATATTGTAATTATTTCACACAAGTATCTTCAACTATTAGCGCCCTTACAAAATCTTCTTTTACGACCTCTACAGTTTTGTATGCTGAACCAATGGTTTAGATTAGATTAGTTTTATTGTCATTGTACAAAGTAGGAAAACAGAGACAACGAAATTATATTTGAAAATCTAACCTATACACAGATAGCACTATAATGGTAAAACTAATAGATAGCAAAAAATTCAAGTGACTTGTGCAAAAAATTTCTATTCCACAAAAGTAAGTACAATGCAAGTGTAATAAAGTGCAAGTGCAAAAAAAATCAGTTCCATACAAAAAAGTATATATATGTGTAAAAAAATGTAATAAAAAATTAGTCATCTTGCACACATATGTGTACATTTGCATTATATATATGATGTGAATCATGAGTGTTTTATATGAATCATATGTGTATTTTATATTATATGTGTTATGTGAACATAAAGTGAGGTGAAAAAGAACCATTAACAGGATAATAAATAAATTAAATCCATAAATTTAGCACTTTCTTCATTATAATAAAAAGATCTAATCATCAGAAGGATAAAAAATTAAAAAATTAAAAAAGGCTATGAGCATAAGAGAGATTTTTAAAAGTTATTATTTAGCAGAGTAATGGCTCTTGGAAAAAAACTATTCCGTAATCTAGCAGTTTTTCCTTTTAAGCTTCTATAACGTCTCCCAGATGGCAAAAGGGCAAATAGTCTGTTGCTAACATGGAAGGGATCATGAATAATTCGATAGGCCTTTAAAAGACTACGTCTGCTTTGAAGATCTTCAATGGTAGGTAACTGAGCACCTATGATATACTGGGCGGTTTTAACTACCCGTTGCAGAGCTTTGCAATCAGAATTAGTACAGTTTCCATACCATACTGTGATACAGTTGGTGAGAATACTCTCAATAGTACAGCGATAAAAATTAATTAAAATCTGAGTAGATAAATTAACTTTTTTCAGTGTTCTTAAAAAATAGAGACGTTGTTGTGCTTTTTTCACTAAAGTTGAGGTATTCAAAGACCAAGTCAAATCCTCAGAGATGTGTGTGCCCAGAAACTTGAAACTTGGTACACGTTCAACCTCAGTTCCATTTATATGAATGGGCAATTGTAAACATTGATTAGATTTCCTAAAATCAATAATAATTTCTTTAGTTTTTTTAGTGTTTAGGTCCAGGTTGTTCTCAGCACACCAAATAGCCAGTTGCCTTATTTCTTCTCTATAAGCTGATTCATCGTTGTTACTGATCTGGCCTATCACAGTGGTGTCATCAGCAAACTTGATAATACTATTGGATACATACTTAGGCAAACAGTCATGGGTAAAAAGAGAATATAGCAGTGGTGCAGGGATTATACAAAGATATCACAATTAATATCCATAAATCCCAATGTTTGACACTCTCTGACGTGGTGGATAGATCACAATCGTTTAGTTCAAGGGGCTTCTTTTGTTCGGCCAACCTGGACTGTGATCACAACAGATGCAAGTCTTTCAGGTTGGGGAGCTGTTTGGGGATCTCTGACAGCACAAGGGGTTTGGAAATCTCAAGAGGCGAGATTACCAATAAATATTTTAGAACCACATGCAATTCCCAGAGCTCTTCAGTTTTGGCCTCTGTTAAAGAGAGAACCGTTCATTTGTTTTCAGACAGACAATATCACAACAGTGGCATATGTCAATCATCAGGGTGGGACTCACAGTCCCCAAGCTATGAAATGAGTATGTCGGATACTTGCTTGGGCGGAATCCAGCTCCTGTCTAATCTCTGCGGTGCATATCCCAGGTGTAGACAATTGGGAGGCGGATTATCTCAGCCGTCAGACTTTACATCCTGGGGAGTGGTCTCTCCATCCAGATGTATTTTCTCAGATTGTTCAGATGTGGGGTCTTCCAGAGATAGATCTCATGGCCTCTCCTCTAAACAATAAACTTCCCAGATACCTGTCCCGGTCCAGGGATGTTCAGGCGGAAGCAGTGGATGCGCTGACTCTTCATTGGTGGTGTTATCCTGCTTATATTTTCCCGTCTCTAGTTCTTCTTCCAAGAGTGATCTCCAAAATCATCATGGAACAATCGTTTGTGTTGCTGGTGGCTCCAGCAAGGCAACACAGGTTTTGGTATGCGGATCTGTTTCGGATGTCCAGTTGCCAACCTTAGCCACTTCCATTAAGGCTGGACCTATTGTCTCAAGGTCCGTTTTTCCATCAGGATCTCAAACCATTAAATTTGAAGGTATGGAAATTGAACGCTTAGTACCAAGTCATAGAGGTTTCTCTGACTCAGTGATTAATACTATGTTACAAGCTCGTAAATCTGTCTCTAGAACGATTTATTATAGAGTTTGGAAGACTTACATTTCATGGTGTTCTTCTCAAATTCTCTTGGCATTCTTTTAGAATTTTACAGTTTCTTCAGGATGGTTTGGATAAGGGTTTGTCTGCAAGTTCCTTGAAGGGACAAATCTCTGCTCTTTCTGTTTTATTTCACAGAAAGATTGCTATACTTCCTGATATTCACTGTTTTGTACATGCTTTAGTTCATATTAAGCCTGTCATTAAATCAATTTCTCCTCCTTGGAGTCTTAATTTGGTTTTGAAGGCTTTACAGGCTCCTCCATTTGAGCCTATGCATTCTTTGGACATTAAACTACTTTCTTGGAAAGTGTTGTTCCTTTTGGCTATTTCTTCTGCTAGAAGAGTTTCTGAGCTATCTGCTCTTTCTTGTGAGTCTCCTTTTCTAATTTTTCATCAGGATAAGGCAGTTTTGCGAACTTCTTTTCAATTTTTATCTAAGGTTGTGAATTCTAACAACATTAGTAGAGAAATTGTTGTCCCTTCCTTGTGTCCTAATCCTAAGAATTCTTTGGAAAGATCCTTACATTTTTTGGATGTGGTAAGAGCTTTGAAATATTATGTGGAAGCTCCTAAAGATTTCAGGAAGACTTCCAGTCTATTTGTTTTATTTTCAGGTCCTAGGAAAGGTCAGAAGGCTTCTGCTATTTCCTTGGCTTCTTGGCTAAAACTTTTGATTCATCAAGCTTATTTGGAGTCGGGTCTGGCCCTGCCTCAGAGAATTACAGCTCATTCTACTAGATCAGTCTCCACTTCGTGGGCCTTTAAGAATGAAGCTTCAGTTGATCAGATTTGCAAAGCGGCAACTTGGTCCTCTTTGCATACATTTACTAAATTCTACCATTTTGATGTATTTGCTTCTTCGGAAGCAGTTTTTGGTAGAACAGTTCTTCAGGCAGCTGTTTCAGTTTGATTCTTCTGCTTTTGATTTAAGTTTTTTTCTTTCATTTATGAGAATAAACTTATTTTTTTGGGTTGTGGATTAATTTTTTGAGCGAAAATGGCTGTTTTTATTTTTATCCCTCCCCTCTAGTGACTCTTGCATCGAGTTCCACATCTTAGGTATTGCTATCCCATACGTCACTAGCTCATGGACTCTTGCCAATTACATGAAAGAAAACATAATTTATGTAAGAAATTACCTGATAAATTAATTTCTTTCACATTGGCAAGAGTCCATGAGGCCCACCCTTTTTATGGTGGTTATGATTTTTTGTATAAAACACAATTATTTCCAAATTTCTTTTGTTGATGCTTTCTAATCGTTAAACTGAATTGTGGGTGTGGTGAGGGGTGTATTTATAGGCATTTTGAGGTTTGGGAAACTTTGCCCCTCTTGGTAGGATTGTATATCCCATACGTCACTAGCTCATGGACTCTTGCCAATTACATGAAAGAAATGAATTTATCAGGCAAGTTCTTACATAAATTATGTTTTAGCAGTTTTTATCAGTAAAAAAACAATTAGGGGGCACCATGTAGCAGGATTAGCCTTGAGGAGTCAAGAGGGTGCCGTTTAAGTTCTGGGAACTGGAAATTACTCAATTTTCAAAGCTAAATTACATAAAAAGGGGGCAAAATAAATATTAAAAATATACTAAAAGTTGTTTCATCAGGCATAATTAAAGATTTTGTATACAAATCTCAAGTTGTTTACTGTCCCTTTAAGGAGTTTTACTATGAGATTACACAAGATTGTTGTGTAATGCCACAGGATAACATTAAAGGGACAGTCTACTCCAGAATTGTAATTGTTTAAAAAGATAGATGGTTTCTTTATTACTCGTTCCCCAGTTTAGAATAACCAACTCAGTTATATTAATATTCATTTTACCTCTGCGATTATCTTGTATAAAAGCCTCTGCAGACTGCCCCCTTATTTCAGTTCTTTTGACAGACTTGCATTTTAGCCAATCAGTGCCCTCTCATAAGTAACTTCACTGATGTGAGCACAATGTTATCTATATGGCACACACGAATTAACACCCTCTAGCTGTGAAAAACTGCCAAACTGCACTGAGATTAGAGGCGGCCTTCAAGGGCTTAGACATTAGCATATGAGCCTAACTAGGTTTAGCTTTCAACTAAGAATACCAAGAGAACAAAGCAAATTTGATGATAAAAGTAAATTGGAAAGTTATTATAAAATCGCATGCCCTATCTGATTCATGAAAGTTTAATTTTGACTAGACTGTCCCTTTTAAGCAAAGTGTGAACTTAACACTTAGGATTCTGAATGGCTGCTGTTATATTTTTTTCACCACTAAAAAGAATAGCTGAAGGATAACTGCTCACTCGGCACTTTTAGCGAATACGTCCAGGATAATTAGCCCTGTAAATTCGCCTAGTGTAGTCATTAGCAAAATAAAAATAGATCTTAAGATTTACAATATCAAAACTAAACTAATAAAGGGGAATCATATTTTGGTTTGAAACTCGGCAAGCTTATATAACAAATGGTACATTTCTTATGAGCTAAGGCATGACAGACAAAAAGAAGGCTTTCAGTTATATTAGGTGGAGAGATGCCACCGCATTCCATGAATGTTTATACTGGCTCCCTCTCAACTGCTTGTTTTCCAGATAAAACAACATTTTTTTTGTGGTGTGGGCAGCATACCAAGAATATTTCAAGCAGTTTTTAACCTTTTATTTTTGTCTGAGATTTTAAATAAATATCTTTGTGATGATACTACTTATTCAGCAATGAAACGGTTACATTTGAATTATGAGATGTATATACGTTTGAAGTACTGTATTTTCTGCTAGGTTTATGAAACAGGAGAAAACTAAATCTTTCAAATGAACAGTTTAATACCTGTATAGTAAACATATTTAATTAAAGGGATACTATACTTATTTTTGTTTTCATAATTCAATTTTAAGCAACGTTCTAGTTTACTCCTATAATCAATTTTTCTTTGTTCTCTTGCTATCTTTATTTAAAAAGCAGGAATGTAAAGCTTAGGAGCCTGCCCATTTTTGGTTCAGAACCTGGGTTATGCTGGCATATTGGTGGCTAAATGTAGCCACCAATAAGCAAGTGGGGTTTTTTTTAGGTTCAGCACCCTGGATAATGCTTGCTTATTGGGGGCTACATTTAGCCACCAATATGCAAGCAAAACCCAGGTTCTGAACGAAAAATGGGCAGGCTGCTACGCTTTACATTCCTGCCTAGTAATAAAGATAGCAAGAGAACCAAGACAAATTGATAATAGGAGTAAATTAAAAAGTTTCTTATAATTTGAATCATGAAAGAAAAAAAATTGGGTTTAATATCCCTTTAAAGACTGGTAGTGCCAGTGCAAACTTTTTTTTTTTTTTTTACTGTTTGTTTAAAGGGTCATGGAACCCCCCCCCCCCAAATGTTTCTTTCATGATTTAGACAGAGCATATATTTTTAAGCAACTTTCAAATGTACTTCGATTTTCAATTTTGCTTTGTTCTCTGGGAACTCCTAAATACGCTTCTAACACAAAAAGTCTATTGCTTCAGCTGCCTACGATTCAAAAATGTCATTATTTTGTTCAAATGGAGCTGCAAGTCAATAGTATGAGAGGGCTGTACCTTGCATAAAAAGGCTGCTTTTAGTCTTTTTTTTTTTTTTTAAAATACTTAGTGGGGTATTCCATTTAAAAAAAAAAAAAAAGTTACATGCACATATTAATTAGAATTATTGGGTGTATTATGGCCTTTGATAACCTAATGTATAACCACTGAAAGAGGTTAAAGTCCTGTTCTGTACTGCGAGTATACTTCAGTTTATTAAAACCAGTGCAGGCACTGATCAAACAGAATACACATTATAGTACTCGTGTTCCAAATAATAAATATTGTTGGGCAGGAACTAAAGTGTATTAAAAGATAACCTTTATTTACATATGTAATTACTTACTAATAAGAACGTATACAATTGAAAACACACCAGAGGCGGGAATTAAATCAACAATTGCTGCTAACTACTAGTTGGTGCCTAACTCGTGATTACCAAAATATCAATATTAAAGTGAGTGGCAATAATTATAAAGCATTAAAGACCATGATAGACTGCCACAGTGTATATACGTAAATCAAGTAATTAATCTACTTGTGAGAGTAGATAAGCAAAGAAAGCCTGTATGTATATATATATATATTATTATTAAAAAATGATTCATGATTTAGAAAGCACATGCAATTTTAAAAAGCTTTCCAATTTATTTATATTGTTATCTTGATGTCCTTTGTTGAAGAGCATATCTAAATAGGCTCAGTAGCTGCTGATTGTTGGCTGCACATAGATGCCTTGTCTGATTGGCTCACCCATGTGCATTGCTATTTATTCAACAAAGGATATCTAAAGAATGAAGCAAATTAGATTACAGAAGCAAATTGGAAAGTTGTTTAAAATTGGATTCTCTATCTAAATCACGAAAGAAAAATCTTGGGTTTCATGTCCCTTTAATCTGTATCGCTATGTGGAGATGTAATCCTAAACATTACTCTTTTTGTCTTACAAAGCTTCGTTACCTTAAAAACACTTACATGCTGGCAAGCTAACAAAACTGCAGCCAATTAATATAAGTTTAATGCCGCGCTTCATAGGGTTTAAAGGGACAGTCTAGTCCAAAACAAACTTTCATTATTCAGATAGGGCATGTCATTTTAAACAATTTTCACGTTTACTTTTATCACCAATTTTACTTTGTTCTCTTGGTATTCTTAGTTGAAAGCTAAACCTAGGAGGTTCATATGCTAATTTCTAAGCCACTGAAGACCACCTCTCATCTCAGGGCATTTTGTATGTTTTTTACAACTAGAGGGTGTTCATGTGTTTCATATAGATAACACTGTGCTCACGCACGTGGAGTTCCTAGGAGCCAGCACTGATTGGCTAAAATGCAAGTCTGTCAAAAGAACTGAAATAAGGGGGCAGTCTGTAGAGGCTTAGATACAAGATAATCCCAGAGGTAAAAAGCTTATTAGTATAACTGTGTTGTTTATGCAAAACTAGTTAATAAAGAAATTATCTATCTTTTAAAACAATAAATATTCTGGTGTAGACTGTCCCTTTAAGTATAATGTTGTAGTCTAGAAGCAAATGCCCACATTTTTCTGCTTTCAAATTATTTCTGAGCTGGTGCTAAAATCATAGAAGAAGAGTTCTGATTACAATCGCCAAACCTCCATTGACCTGTAAGCATACTTATCTGACTTGCGCGTTATATGTAGAACATATTATTCAAGGCACATACTCCTGAGCATACTTTAGTATGCTCTTACTGAAAGGAGCTTACTCAAAGCATACAAAGGGCAAGCTTTTCTAGGACAAATGTAACAATTAAAAGTAACTGTACACTCTATCTGAATAATGAAAACTGAATGTGGCTTGTATATCCCCTTTAAGAAATATTTGTAGGTGCACTTGATTAAAAAAATATTTAACCTAAATTTCAAACATTGATTATTTTGCTTTTATGTATAAAAGATTGGACTATTTAACCCAGTGATATTAAAGGGACATATTGCTCATATGCTAAATCACTTGAAACTGATGCAGTAAAACTGTAAAAAGCTGACAAGAAAATATCACCTGAACATCTCTATGTAAAAAGGGAAGATATTTTACCTAAAATGTCTTCATCTCCTGAGAGTAAGTGCTGTGTGAACAGTTATACTTTAGCTGCTATTCGAAAAAAGAAAAAAAAAATAGCTAATCAGCATCAGCAGTGCTAAGGAAATGCTTTGCCTATGCTGTGCTTAAACTAAATAGGAAAATAACATGACTGTGCCTGCACATGAGAGATGCACACTCCCTTGCAAGTCCTAGGACTAGCATCCTGATTGGCTGCTTAAATTCTCCTTACAGTGGGGTGTGAATAGGAAATCCGAGGTAAAATATCTTCCTTTTTTACATAGAGATAGTCAGGTGATATTTTCTAGTCAGCTTTTTACAGCTATGCTGCATAATTTTAAAGGGCTTTCACATTTAGGTACCATATCTTTCTAAGACAAAATTTCATGATTCGGAAAAAGCATGCAATTTCAAACAACATTCCAATTTACTTCTATTATCTAATTTGCTTTGTGCTTGGTTGCATTGTTGCTCCTTCAACAAAGGATACCAAGACAACAGAAGTAAATTAGAAAGCTGTTTAAAAATGTACATAATCATTTTAGATTCACTGATCAGTACAAGATTGGTAAACATTTGGCATGAAAATGCTATAAGGAAATTTGCTTCTAACTTTATTTTTATTTTATATTGTATGTTTAGTTTTGCTTCCACTACCCCATGTATTTTTCAGTGTTAATTTGGAGATATTACCACATTAAACAGAGTAATGTAATTACATGGGTTATAAACAGTAATTATGTGCCTTCACCCACTCGTTTTATTGCATAAGAGTCTACTATGCTGCCAGAGATGGGTTTACAAACGCATATTTCAGATTATTAAATCAACCATTAAGCATAATAAAGGGATAGTAAACACAACATTTTCTTCTACTATCAAATTGTCTTCGTTCTCTTGTTATCCATTGCTGAAGGAACAGCATTGCACTACTGGCAGGAAGCTGAACACATCTAGTCAGCCAATCATAAGAGACAAATGTGTGCAGGCACCAATTAGCAGCAGCTCCCACTAGTGTAGGATATGTGCGTATTCATTTTTTAACAAGGGATACTAAAAGAAGAAAGCCCATTTGAAAATAGAAGTGAATTTAAAAGTGTCTTAAAATGACCGGCTCTATGTGACTCATGCAAGTTTAATTTTGACTTTCCTATCTCTTTAAGAGATATGAAACAGTTATCCTCCAGTTAAATTTTTATATATATACAGGGGTCAAGTCCTATGAAAAAAACCTGTGGGAACTCACCAAGACTTCCACCCCCTCACAATGAATATTGTTTATACACACACAATGTATGTATATAATCTATACACTTTAGTTAATGATAGCAAATTAAAACAAATGAAGGATTGAATGGTTGCCTTTGGGCCTAAAACTCCTCCTCTGTCGCAGAGTTGCACCCACTTAAGGTGCAATAGTCCTATTTCTTCTGAGGGGAGCTAAATAACCGCAGAGCAAGCCACACAGAAATGTAAGAACCATGTGTTCCACACAGTGCGGGGTGATCACACAGCAGGACCGCTGACAGGCTTGCAATTAGTGTATTGTAGGATTTGTTGCTGCCCATTACTAGAGGATCTCACTATCCTTCTAACCAGACTGTGCCCCAGCTCATCCCACCAGCAGCAGCAGTGTTTAATGAAGAATTTATGTTCTCTTTCCAGGAGGAACTTAGTTCCACCTGCAAAAATACTGAACTTGACCTATATATATATATATATATATATATATATATATATATATATATATATATATATATATATATATATATATATATATATATATATATATATATATATATACACATACATATATATACATACATATATACATACGTATATATATATATATATATATATATATATATATATATATATATATATATATATATATATATATATATATACACACACACACACATATATATATATATATATATATATATACACACATACATACACACACACAACCCCAAATCCGAAAAGGTTAGGACAGTATGGAAAATGCAAAAAAGTAAACATTAGAAATTCAATTCACCCTGTACTATATTGAAAACACATTATTAACACATTACTTTCCATATGGAAGGCACAACCTTAAAGGGATACAATGTAGACCAGACCATTTTCCATATGGAGAGTACAACCTCAAACATATTAGTTTTAATACTTTCACTTTTTACATCTTGATACTAAACAGCTAGCGCACCACAGCTCGCTGTTACATGTTTCCCATTGGCTGTACAACCTGCTGGTCAAGCGTTAGAATAAACCGCAGGTACAGAGAGGAGGCCAGCGCGTGACTGAACAAGTATAAAGCAATGTAAGCTTATTCATTTATTACTGGATATAAACTGCAGCATGATTTTAGATGAAGGACATTGTTTGTATGCTGCATAGAACTGCAAAGATCCTTGTGTAAGTTTACCATCGCCTTAAAGTTATCACAACTTTTTTTTAAGAGGACTTAAAAATGCTACTGTATGTTTAGAATGTATTCTTATGTAATAATATAAAAAAAGAGCCTACCTGAGTTTCTTCAGAGTCATCAAGCTCTTCCGGATCCTAAAGAGAAATTAAAAATAAAGAAACATTGTTACTTATGTGGTTGTTTTGTAAAATCAGTATATATATATATATATATATATATATATATATATATATATATATATATATATATATATATATATATATATATAGTCACTGATTTCATCTTATGTGCACCAACAAAAGTCTTAAAGGGACATAAAATGGAATACGAAATGTTTTAATGAGCTTTCATATTGTGCTAATGCTTACCTAATCACTATTGGTGTAAACGCAAGCAAAAGGGTTAAGCACATAGTTTAAGTAAACTCCTGAGCAGCAAAGCACTGGCGATCCTGAGCTACATACCGAACATGAACAGCATATGTGCATAACCTACAATCACTGCATGCATAGGAGTGGAGCAGAAGTGCATACCCACTCAGTAGCAGACTTTATATATTTAACACCCCTATACTGATATTAAACACATATAACTTAATAAGTAAATGCTCTCGCACATTAGGGCATTTGTCTTTTGCTGTTTCTGTTTCTTTAAGTGTACAAAAGGAAATAATACAATAATATCTTAAAAGGATACTAAACCCATTTTTTTGTCTTTCATGATTCAGATGGATCATTTTGACTTGAGTGTCCCTTTAAGCTACTAATATGTTTGTATTCTCTTATCTTCTTGGAGATGTACAAATAAGCAGAGACTAAGCTTTTGGCTATTCTTTATATAGAAATAACACTTTATTATGGACTCCAGTAAAAGCCAAGCTGCAGAACAGGGAAGTCAGACAGGAGACAGACACTATTACTGCCAAGGGTACAAAACTCAGGCTCGCTCCAGAATGGAGAAGTAAACTAGAAAGGAATTACTCTGAAACAGAATCATTTTGGGTTTTTCCCTTTTAGATCTTAAAGGAATACTAAATCCAAATGGTTTTTCTTCCATGATTCAGATTAGAAAGTTGCTTAAAATTGAATCCTCTATCTGAATCATGAAAGAAAAAAAAATTGGATTTAGTATCCCTTTAAAGGGACATGACAGTCATTTCCAATTTCCATGGTTCAGAGAGAGCATGACTTTTCAATTTACTTTTATCAAAAAAAAATTATTGTTTTTTTTAGACAAATCTTTATTACAGTTTCGACCATTACATTTATTTAAAGGGACAGTCAAGTTAAAAAAAAAATTCATGATTGAAATAGGGCATGCCATTTTAAACAACTTTCCAATTTACTTTAATCACCAATTTTGCTTTGTTTTCTTGGTATTCTTAGTTGAAAGCTAAACCTAGGAGGTTCATATGCTAATTTCTTAGACCTTGAAGACTGCCTCTAATCTGAATGCATTTTAAACACTAGAGGGTATTAGTTCATGTGTTTCATATAGACAACATTGAACTAATGCACGTGAAGTTACCATGGAGTGAGCACCGATTGGCTAAAAAGCAAGTCTGTCAAAAGAACTGAAATAAGGGGGCAGTTTGCAGAGGCTTAGGTACAAGGTAATCACAGAGGTAAAACGTGTATTATTATAACTGTGTTGGTTATGCAAAACTGGGGAATTGGTAATAAAGGGATTATCTTTCTTTTTAAACAAAAATTCTGGTGTTGACTGTCCCTTTAATATCTCATAGGTTTGCAAGAGTATCCCACATACAAATCTAATGTGTCCATTATAATACAATGTATACAATATAAGACCAGTCAGTTGTTTATAAGGAAACAAAATGCAATAATCAAAATGTTTCAAAGTATTCTTGGTGTGGAGAACAAATATTACAAGTAATATTCTAAAGAAATAAACAGTATTAAAGCACCATGGATTACAACTCAACATTTGCTATCCAATTATTCCAGTTTGGTAAGGATTTTGACAATGGGAGGGAATATTTGTCTTTGTACGGACAAATATAATTTTTTTATATACATTTAAAATTGTTCAAAAAAAATATGAGTTCTAAATACACTATCTACTAATACATCAAATTACTTTTTAATTAAAGCGACAGTTTACACTAACATTTTCTCCCCTTTAATGTGTTCCTAATGATCCATTTTACCTGCTGGAGTATATTCCATTGTTTACAAATAGCTCCTTTGCATTTATATCGCATTTAAAATAGATGATTTTGCCAATGGTATCCCTATATATAAGTTTATATACTTAAAGTATAGGCTATTATTAAAAGGCCATATGATCCCATCTGAATTATTAGACGCTAAAATTATAGTACTCCCGAAACCAGGCAAAGATAAGACGTTGTGTCAGAACTATAGGCCAATATCCCTAATAAATCAGGACCTAAAAATTTTCACAAAAATTCTAGCTAATCGACTCAAACCCTTACTCCCCAAACTGGTACACCCTGACCAAGTTGGCTTCATCCAAAATAGAGAAGCTCCAGACAATGTCAGGAGAATGGTGTCCCTGATTGACTATATGCATGAAACAAAAACGCCTTCCCTGCTCCTTTCTCTGGATGCAGAGAAGGCGTTTGATAGAGTCGATTGGACATACATGCAGGCAGTGTTAACTAGGATAGGCATCTCTGGGGAATTCATGAGAGCAATTCAAAATATATATTCCACCCCCTCTGCGAGCGTGAGAGCCATGGGTCACCAATCCGAAAGATTTGCTGTCCTCAATGGGACCCGTCAGGGATGCCCGTTGTCCCCATTACTTTTTGCGCTGTGCATAGAGCCCCTGGCCCAACATATTAGAAGATCCCCTGATATAACAGGTATCAAAATAAAACAAAAGGAATATAAACTCACACTCTTTGCAGACGATGTCCTACTCTCCCTGTCAAGACCACTGATGACACTTCCGAACCTCTACCAAACCCTCAATTCCTTTTCCTCTATATCAGGCTATAAAATTAACCTGGAAAAATGTGAAGCACTACCTGTGCATCTCCCAGATCATACTAAAAAGCTGATAAAGGCTAACTTTGAATTTAAATGGGCCAAACACCTCCTCAGATACTTGGGGATTAATCTAACCACAAGCTCAATGGCACTATACAAGGCAAATTATCCCCCTATGTATAAATCTATTAAACAAGATTTAAATAAATGGAGTAAACTAAGATTCTCATGGTTTGGTAGACTGTCGGCAGTCAAAATGATGATATTGCCAAGAATCCTATATTTATTCCGCACCCTGCCGATCAGAATTCCAGCCCCAGACTTAGACGACCTCCAAAAGCATATAATTGGTTTTATACGGGGAAACAAAAAGGCCAGAATCCCTTTGGCAGTCCTTTCTAGGAACAGACAATTGGGGGGGGGGGGGGGGGGGCACCAAAACTTAAACACTATTATCAGGCAGCCAGATTAGCACAGACGGCACTTCTCAACGACCCCGACAAGGACATTGTCTGGACCCAACTTGAATCAGATATAGCAGGACTTATCCCACAGGACATGATTCTTTGGGACCCTAAAAGATGCCTTAGTAGGAAGCAACAAGAACATCCAGTGATAGATTTCATGATCAAGCAATGGTCCAGACTGACTACTTCTTTGGCTCTACTCCCTATGCACTCCGTTAAAGCCACACTCACGAGCCTAGTTAGACATGAACTGATCCCCATTATTCGAAAATGGGAAAATAGAGGACTTTATAGAATAGCTGACCTTATAATAGGAGGTAAAATGATGAGCTACACACAATTACAAGAAAAATTGCAGCCAATTAAACTAGAATGGTTTTTATACTTGCAGCTTACCTCCATCATTCACCCTCTTTTGCCATCCATAACTAAAAATTTGCCCTCTATATTACAGACCATATGCAGCACCACATCCAGGCCCAAGAACACTATCTCCAAGCTTTACCAAGCAATCCAGCTAGCATCAGAAGATGCCAAATCCATCCTACAAACCAAATGGGAAAAAGATATTAACAAGGAAATGGAGATTCAGGATTGGCATATGACTCTATCTAGTGCAGGAAAGGGATTGTTAAGTGCAGATATGTGGGAAAACTGCATTAAGACCAACTTCCGTTGGTATCTAACTCCGCTGATAACCTCACACTCCACCAAAGATATATCTAGACTCTGTTATAGGGGCTGTGGGGAAGTGGGGGACTACAAACACATGTAGTGGGACTGCTCCCATACACACAGGGTGTGGAACCAATTATCCCGGTTTTTAAGCTCAATCTTAGACAGCCCTATTAAGCTCACCATGGAACAAGCTTTACTCCACGTCAGACTTAAAGAATTCAATAAATATATTAATTTGTTTATTAAGATAACATGCACTGCCACAAGGATTTGTATAGCCCGCCATTGGAGGGAATGTGCCCCGTCCTGGGAAGAAATCAAAATCAAACTTAAATTTTATTACAGTATGTCAGAACAGGCAGCATTTCTTCTAGATACCCAAGAAACCTTTCAGAAAGTATGGTATTACTGGATATTACACAATGTATCCTAACACATTAGTTTAATCCAATAGAGCCCCCCACTTGGATTGTTCTATCCTTTAAGAATTCAGAACCCCCAGACATGACAGGTAAAATATAGATAAATAGGAGACATATTAATCCCACATATAACAAGTTTTTAAATAAAAAGGAGCGGAATGGTCGGGAGACACCCCCTTATCTACCTCTTACCTTTTTCTCTCTCTTTGCTTTACTTAACTCTTTTCCCCCTTCACTATTTCTTTACTTCATTGATCCTTACCCTGGTAATATGTAGCTTGTTTGAGCCTTTAAGCATCATAACTGTGTACAAAACTATTTTAATTCTAGCTACAAACTGAAGATTCCTCACTACACGGACTATTGTTTCACAATGTTGGATGCTTCCAAGTTTCTTATGTTAGAGAGGTCTTACGAATTATAACTTAGTGACTGAACGATTCAATGATTTGTAACCTGATTTATCTCATTTACTATGTTATTTCAGAGAACCAGGATTTCTGTTCTCTTGATTTGTTTTTCTTTCATACTTTTCCTGTTATTATGCCTTTGCTACAAAATAATAAAAATTACTTTATCATAAAGTATAGGCTATTAAAAAGCTGTGTAAACATAGCCAGTAGAAGACATTACACTCCCATTGGGGTGTAGAAGAGATAAGTATAGAGGATTTGATATACAAACAGAGATAAGATAAGGAAGCATTTATGTGTACAGAAAGTGATAATATAAGATCATCTGATTTTCCCGGAAGCTCAACCCATTTTAATGGATTGTGGTGTCAAAGAACAAAATCAGCTATTTCATATTTAACATTAAACCTGAAGAAGCAATTTCTCATACATTTTATATGCCGTTGCTGGTGTAACAAGTCATTTGAAACACATAGAGAGAATTTTTTTTTACAGTATTCTGTCCCTTTATTTGTTTAAATATAATTATCACATTTACTTTGTAGGCTATGTTGCACAAGGCACTACTGGGAGGTATCTGATGAAAGGTGACTACACACATACGCCTCTTGTCATTGGTTCACCGGATGTGTTCAGCTAAGATCTCTGAAGCTGAGTTTAACTATATGTGTAATCCCTCAGCAGGGGTTAAACAAGCAGTTATAAGCAATAGTGCAATAATAAAATGCTCCAACACCGGGCTCAACAAACCCAGTTGCCAGGGAGCCACTGGCTTCTAGAAATTAACCTCTGGCTCCTAACTTTTTGGGTTATTCTCTATATATCTATATGCAAACATCACTGTTTGACTCGTAAAAGTATATCTGGCTCCTAAATATTCTTACTGGCTCCTAAATTTGAAACAGATTTGTTGACTGCTGCTCTAACACATGATATCATTTTTTATTGTTCTTTAAAGGGAGATGAAACCCTAATTTTTTTCTGATTTAGAAAGAGCATGTAATTTTAAGCAACTTTCCAATTTACTTGTATTGTGTAATTTGCTTCATTTTTTTAGATATCCTTTGTTAAAGAAATAGCAATGCACATGGGTGAGTCAATCACACAAGGCATCTATGTGCAGCAAACAATCAGCAGCTACTGAGCCTATCTAGATATGCTTTTCAACAAAGGATATCAAGAGAACGAAGCAAATTAGACAATAGAAGTAAATTGGAAAGTTGCTTAAAATGACATGCTCTTTCTAAATCATGAAAGAAAGAAAAATAGGGTTTCATGTCCCTTTAATGTCACTTTAAATGAACCAGCACAATATAACTAATAAAGTATTTATGATTCAGAGTTGTTGCTACAGATCCCACCTGGGACTTTATACAGTACCATACAAAAACTAATGCTCATTTATTTCTATTTTAGGTAAATAATTACACCAAAGGAGATCAATTATGGACCATCACAATATGACATACCTATATTACCCAAGTCAAACCATGGATTCTTACTCCGACCTAGAGGACATCATAGCCTATCAGAACGTTATTTCAAGAGCCATGCACACCTACATAGGTATACTGCTCCCTCTTGGTTTGCTGTCTGGTATATTTTGTACAATAATAATCATCAAAAACAATATTAGGAGTCACATTTTTGAAAATTTGGACTTCTACATTTTAAATTTGACAATAACCGATATCACAATTACTTTGTATTCATTTACTGTTATAACAAGACCAGATTATCTGGAAATAACCAACGTGAGCTGCAGCGTTCTTGCCTCGTTCTTTAACTTAAGCTATTTTTACTCCCAGTACCTCCTGGTTCTGATGCTTCCCATGTTTGTAATTTTCAGCAATTCCATTTCTAATATTGTAGTGACCAAGGCAAGGCAAAGTCCTCTGGTGTGTGTATGTGTAACCTTGGCCGTCTCTCTGCTATTGTCACTGCTGGCTATGTCACTGATGGGCACCTACTGGGATCCTGACAATATAACACACTGCCAATTTGATCCACTAAATTCCAAGCCAGCATACGACTTTGTGAAGTTCACTGCTGGATTCTGTATCCCATCAATTGTCATTGTATTGTTTCTTGGTTTCCTAATTGCTCTTTTAAAAAGTGCAGAAGATACCACAATAAAGAAGAACGTGAAAGAACATCTGGTCGTTCTACTTCATATTTCCGTGCTTTTTACGTGCCGCCTGTTTTACAATATCATGCTCCTCCGAAGGACACAGCTAAAGCTTCTGGGAGATTTAATGTCTCCCGGAGATGAACTGATAACCAACATTGCAGAGTTGGTGATGTTAAGTGGAAGTTGTATTAATTTAATCTTCACGTTGACTTTACACAGACCATGTAGGCTGGGAGTATGGAACTCCCTCCAGTTTATTAAAAATAAGTGTTGTGGAACTCGAAACGCTAATGAAATTGAAATGGAAGGACCCAGCAATGAACCTTTACGACACAACCATTAACTGCCTCATAGCAAACAACCTACATTCAAATGTGGTGAAATTATTTTTTTTATTGTTGAGATAGGAACCAAATGTATCCATTAGTGATAGGCAAATGTTCTATTATTATATTTCTAAAGGAAATATGTTGACAGCATACACCTATTCTAAACAAATGCTGAAGGTCTGCCAAATACATTCCCATTCATTGTGCCAAGCCAGTGCTACCTTAAAGAGACATTCCCAGCCATATTAGGAATCCACACAGATGCATTTCTGTTTTAAGTAGAAGCATTTTTGTTACATAAACGTATTAGCAAAAATGCTTCTAATAAAAGATATAGCTGTTTCAAAACAGAATTTATGTTTACCTGATAAATTGCTTTCTCCAACGGTGTGTCCGGTCCACGGCGTCATCCTTACTTGTGGGATATTCTCTTCCCCAACAGGAAATGGCAAAGAGCCCAGCAAAGCTGGTCACATGATCCCTCCTAGGCTCCGCCTACCCCAGTCATTCGACCGACGTTAAGGAGGAATATTTGCATAGGAGAAACCATATGTTACCGTGGTGACTGTAGTTAAAGAAAATAAATTATCAGACCTGATTAAAAAAACCAGGGCGGGCCGTGGACCGGACACACCGTTGGAGAAAGCAATTTATCAGGTAAACATAAATTCTGTTTTCTCCAACATAGGTGTGTCCGGTCCACGGCGTCATCCTTACTTGTGGGAACCAATACCAAAGCTTTAGGACACGGATGAAGGGAGGGAGCAAATCAGGTCACCTAAATGGAAGGCACCACGGCTTGCAAAACCTTTCTCCCAAAAATAGCCTCAGAAGAAGCAAAAGTATCAAATTTGTAAAATTTAGAAAAAGTGTGCAGTGAAGACCAAGTCGCTGCCTTACATATCTGATCAACAGAAGCCTCGTTCTTGAAGGCCCATGTGGAAGCCACAGCCCTAGTGGAGTGAGCTGTGATTCTTTCAGGAGGCTGCCGTCCGGCAGTCTCATAAGCCAATCGGATAATGCTTTTAATCCAGAAGGAGAGAGAGGTAGAAGTTGCTTTTTGACCTCTCCGTTTACCAGAATAAACAACAAACAAAGACAAAGTTTGTCTGAAGTCCTTAGTAGCTGCTAAGTAAAATTTGAGAGCACGAACTACATCCAAGTTGTGCAACAAACGTTCCTTCTTTGAAACTGGATTAGGACACAAAGAAGGCACAACTATCTCCTGGTTAATGTTTTTGTTAGAAACAACTTTTGGAAGAAAACCAGGTTTAGTACGCAAAACCACCTTATCTGCATGGAACACCAGATAAGGAGAAGAACACTGCAGAGCAGATAATTCTGAAACTCTTCTAGCAGAAGAAATTGCAACCAAAAACAAAACTTTCCAAGATAATAACTTAATATCAACGGAATGTAAGGGTTCAAACGGAACCCCCTGAAGAACTGAAAGAACTAGGTTGAGACTCCAAGGAGGAGTCAAAATTTTGTAAACAGGCTTGATTCTAACCAGAGCCTGAACAAAGGCTAGAACATCTGGCACAGCTGCCAGCTTTTTGTGAAGTAACACAGACAAGGCAGAAATCTGTCCCATCAAGGAACTTGCAGATAATCCTTTTTCCAATCCTTCTCGAAGGAAGGATAGACTCTTAGGAATCTTAACCTTGTCCCAAGGGAATCCTGCAGATTCACACCAACAGATATACCAAATTATGTGGTAATTTTTCTGGTTACAGGCTTTCAGGCCTGAACAAGAGTATTAATAACAGAATCTGAGAACCCTCGCTTTGATAAGATCAAGCGTTCAATCTCCAAGCAGTCAGCTGGAGTGGGTCGAACGGACCTAGAACAAGAAGGTCTCGTCTCAAAGGTAGCTTCCATGGTGGAGCCGATGACATATTCACCAGATCTGCATACCAAGTCCTGCGTGGCCACGCAGGAGCTATCAAAATCACCGACGCCCTCTCCTGATTGATCCTGGCTACCAGCCTGGGGATGAGAGGAAACGGCGGGAACACATAAGCTAGTTTGAAGGTCCAAGGTGCTACTAGTGCATCCACTAGAGCCGCCTTGGGATCCCTGGATCTGTACCCGTAGTAAGGAACTCTGAAGTTCTGACGAGAGGCCATCAGATCCATGTCTGGAATGCCCCACGGTTGAGTGACTTGGGCAAAGATTTCCGGATGGAGTTCCCACTCCCCCGGATGCAATGTCTGACGACTCAGAAAATCCGCTTCCCAATTTTCCACTCCTGGGATGTGGATAGCAGACAGGTGGCAGGAGTGAGACTCCGCCCATAGAATGATTTTGGTCACTTCTTCCATCGCTAGGGAACTCCTTGTTCCCCCCTGATGGTTGATGTATGAACTTGGCCCTCGCTAGCTGAGGCCAAGCTTTGAGAGCATTGAATATCGCTCTCAGTTCCAGAATATTTATCGGTAGAAGAGATTCTACCCGAGACCAAAGACCCTGAGCTTTCAGGGATCCCCAGACCGCGCCCCAGCCCATCAGACTGGCGTCGGTCGTGACAATGACCCACTCTGGTCTGCGGAAGGTCATCCCTTGTGACAGGTTGTCCAGGGACAGCCACCAACGGAATGAGTCTCTGGTCCTCTGATTTACTTGTATCTTCGGAGACAAGTCTGAATAGTCCCCATTCCACTGACTGAGCATGAACAGTTGTAATGGTCTTAGATGAATGCGCACAAAAGGAACTATGTCCATTGCCGCTACCATCAAGCCTATCACTTCCATGCACTGCGCTATGGAAGGAAGAGGAACGGAATGAAGTATCCGACAAGAGTCTAGAAGTTTTGTTTTTCTGGCTTCTGTCAGAAAAATCCTCATTTCTAAGGAGTCTATTATAGTTCCCAAGAAGGGAACCCTCGTTGACGGAGATAGAGAACTCTTTTCCACGTTCACTTTCCATCCGTGAGATCTGAGAAAGGCCAGGACAATGTCCGTGTGAGCCTTTACTTGAGGAAGGGACGACGCTCGAATCAGAATGTCGTCCCAGTAAGGTACTACAGCAATGCCCCTTGGTCTTAGCACCGCCAGAAGGGACCCTAGTACCTATGAGAAAATCCTAGGAGCAGTGGCTAATCCGAAAGAAAACGCCACGAACTGGAAATGCTTGTCCAGGAATTCAAACCTTAGGAACCGATGATGTTCCTTGTGGATAGGAATATGTAGATACGCATCCTTGAAATCCACCTTGGTCATGAATTGACCTTCCTGGATGGAAGGAAGAGTGTTCGAATGGTTTCCATCTTGAACGATGGAACCTTGAGAAACTTGTTCAAGATCTTGAGATCTAAGATTGGTCTGAACGTTCCCTCTTTTTTTGGGAACTATGAACAGATTGGAGTAGAACCCCATCCCTTGTTCTCCTAATGGAACAGGATGAATCACTCCCATTTTTAGCAGATCTTCTACCCAATGTAAGAATGCCTGTCTTCTTAAGTGGTCTGAAGACAACTGAGACCTGTGGAACCTCCCCCTTGGAGGAAGCCCCTTGAACTCCAGAGAATAACCTTGGGAGACTATTTCTAGCGCCCAAGGATCCAGAACATCTCTTGCCCCAGCCTGAGCGAAGAGAGAGAGTCTGCCCCCCACCAGATCCGGTCCCGGATCGGGGGCCCGCATTTCATGCTGTCTTGGTAGCAGTGGCAGGTTTCCTGGCCTGCTTTCCTTTGTTCCAGCCTTGCATAGGTGTCTCCAGGCTGGATTGGCTTGAGAAGTATTACCTTCCTGCTTAGAGGCCGTAGCCCTTGGGGCTGATCCGTTTCTGCGAAAGGGACGAAACTTAGGTTTATTTTTGGTCTTGAAAAGACCTATCCTGAGGAAGGGCGTGGCCCTTGCCCCCAGTGATATCAGAGATAATCTCTTTCAAGTCAGGGCCAAAGAGTGTTTTCCCCTTGAAAGGAATGTCAAGCAATTTGTTCTTGGAAGACGCATCCGCTGCCCAAGATTTTAACCAAAGCGCTCTGCGCCACAATAGCAAACCCAGAATTTTTTCGCCGCTAACCTAGCCAATTTCAAGGTGGCGTCTAGGGTGAAAGAATTAGCCAATTTAAGAGCACGAATTCTGTCCATAATCTCCTCATAAGAAGAAGAATTACTAATAATCGCCTTTCCTAGCTCATCAAACTAGAAACACGCGGCTGCAGTGACAGGGACAATGCATGCAATTGGTTGTAGAAGGGAACCTTGCTGAACAAACATCTTTAGCAGACCTTCTAATTCTTTATCCATAGGATCTTGGAAAGCACAACTATCTTCTATGGGTATAGTGGCGCGCTTGTGTAGAGTAGAAACCGCCCCCTCGACCTTGGGGACTGTCTGCCATCAGTCCTTTCTGGGGTTGACTATAGGAAAAACAATTTTATAAATATGGGGGGAGGTACTAAAGGTATACCGGGCCTGTCCCATTCTTTACTAACAATGTACGCCACCCGCTTGGATATAGGAAAAGCTTCGGGGGGCCCCGGGGCCTCTAAGAACTTTTCCATTTTACATAGTGGTTCTGGAATGACCAGATAATCACAATCATCCAAATTGGATAACACCTCCTTAAGCAGAGCGCGGAGATGTTCCAACTTAAATTTAAAAGTAATCACATCAGGTTCAGCTTGTTGAGAAATGTTTCCTGAATCTGAAATTTCTCCCTCAGACAAAACCTCCCTGGCCCCCTCAGACTGGTGTAGGGGCCCTTCAGAAACCATATCATTAGCGTTCTCATGCTCTACAGAATTTTCTAAAACAGAGCAGTCGCGCTTTCACTGATAAGTGGGCATATTGGCTAAAATGTTTTTGATAGAATTATCCATTATAGCCGTTAAATGTTGCATAGTAAGGAGTATTGGCGCACTAGATGTACTAGGGGCCTCCTGTATGGGCAAGACTGGTGTAGACGAAGGAGGGGATGATGCAGTACCATGCTTACTCCCCTCACTTGAGGAATCATCTTGGGCATCATTTTTACTAAATTTTTTTATGACATAAAATAAATATAGTTAAATGAGAAGGAACCTTGGTTTCCCCACAGTCAGAACACAATCTATCTGGTAGTTCAGACATGTTAAACAGGCATAAACTTGATAACAAAGCACAAAAAACGTTCTAAAATAAAACCGTTACTGTCACTTTAAATTTTAAACTAAACACACTTTATTACTGCAATTGCGAAAAAGTATGAAGGAATTGTTCAAAATTCACCAAAATTTCACCACAGTGTCTTAAAGCCTTAAAAGTATTGCACACCAAATTTGGAAGCTTTAACCCTTAAAATAACGGAACCGGAGCCGTTTTTATATTTAACCCCTTTACAGTCCCTGGAATCTGCTTTGCTGAGACCCCACCAAGCCCAAAGGGGAATACGATACCAAATGATGCCTTCAGAAAGACTTTTCTATGTATCAGAGCTCCACACACATGCAGCTGCATGCCATGCTGTCCTCAAAAACAAGTGCGCCATACCGGCGCGAAAATGAGGCTCTGACTATGATTAGGGAAAGCCCCTAAAGAATAAGGAGTCAAAAACAGTGCCTGCCGATATAATCATATTAAAATACCCAGAATAAATGATTCCTCAAGGCTAAATATGTGTTAATAATGAATCGATTTAGCCCAGAAAAAGTCTACAGTCTTAATAAGCCCTTGTGAAGCCCTTATTTACTATCTTAATAAACATGGCTTACCGGATCCCATAGGGAAAATGACAGCTTCCAGCATTACATCGTCTTGTTAGAATGTGTCATACCTCAAGCAGTAAGAGACTGCACACTGTTCCCCCAACTGAAGTTAATTGCTCTCAACAGTCCTGTGTGGAACAGCCATGGATTTTAGTTACGGTGCTAAAATCATTTTCCTCATACAAACAGAAATCTTCATCTCTTTTCTGTTTCTGAGTAAATAGTACATACCAGCACTATTTTAAAATAACAAACTCTTGATTGAATAATAAAAACTACAGTTAAACACTAAAAAACTCTAAGCCATCTCCGTGGAGATGTTGCCTGTACAACGGCAAAGAGAATGACTGGGGTAGGCGGAGCCTAGGAGGGATCATGTGACCAGCTTTGCTGGGCTCTTTGCCATTTCCTGTTGGGGAAGAGAATATCCCACAAGTAAGGATGACGCCGTGGACCGGACACACCTATGTTGGAGAAAAGTGTATTTAAGTATGCTCCGTGCACCAGCATTTTAAACACAGCACCTGTTCAGAGAGCCTAAGGTGCTTGTATAATCTGGCAATGACTCAATTGGTTAATAGCTGACAAGATATAAGTCCCACTGGCTCTCTGGGCAGCTGCAGTATGTAAAATGCTGGTGCACTGAGAATAGCTATGTTTCACATGCAGAGAAAAATGTTAACACTAAAACAGTTTACAAAACTCATTTTTGCCACCTCATGTATATTGTAAATATGTTTCTATTCACAGATGTAATTTATTTATGTGTATTTACATTTTGACTGGAATGTCCCTTTAATCATTTTAAATTTTAAGTTGGTTATTTAATGTCATAATCATTATCGTAAGAAAAAAAACTTTTATAAAGCAATTAACAGTAGACATTGAATCTTATAGACTTAGCCAGAACAGCAGCTACGATGAATTCATCAATGGGTTCAAGACTAGGGGGCCGATTTATGAAAGTGCGAACGGACATGATATGATATAGTATACGCTGTCAGCATTTATCAGTGCACAAGCAGTTCTTGTGAACTGCTTGTGCAATGCCTCCCCCTGCAGATTCGCAGCCGCTAGTAGGGGGTGTCAATCAGCCCGATCGTATAGGATCAGGCGGATTGATGTCCACAGCCTCAGAGCAGGCAAACCAGTTATGGAGCAGCGGTCTGAAGGCTCGCGCATCAAGCTCCATTCGGCCCCTAGGTGAGTACTTCATTTATAGATGCAAGAGCAACTTTATTTTGTATTGTCGGAAATCCAGAATTCATAAATAGGGTAACTTAAATGGATCACATATACATTTGCCTAAGAGATTTTAGCGGCATGTCTATAAAAGGCTTTCAAATATAGTTTATATATTTTATATACAAATAGCTACAAATGAAATTCAACTGTGCGTGTTGTATTTCAGTGGCAAGCAATGGATGCATAAAACTGGGCATTTCTTGAGAAAGTGATAAAAGAAAACAAAAGCACACTGACAAGAGGTTTTTCTAACAGAGCTGTCAATATAGGATTTAAATTAAATCCTGTTGTAATATCTAAAGCAAATTTCAATTTTACTTGACATGGTTTAGAGGGTTTAATTGTACTTTGTACAAAGGTATATATAGATCAATACAGGCAACTGCTGTGATCACACATCTTTGACCTATCTTTTAGACTCCTGTTGCCATGGTAACTATTAAGCATCAGTAGAACACTTGGAAATAATATTCATTATCAAATACCGTATTTTTTTCTCCATAAGACGCACTTTTTTCCCCTCAAAAGTAAGGGGAAATGTCTGTGCGTCTTATGGAGCGAATGCAGGCCCGGTGCTTGCATATTTAGGCTAGGCAGCCACCTTAGGGCACTGTGTTAATGAGTTCCACTTCGCGCTGCGCAATGTGCAGAGTGCAGACTATAGGACAGTGAACAATAAACACAAAGTCCGGAGCTGCAGTTAAAAATTCTTTGTTTTTTTATTCATTTAAGAGCGGTTACATGTACAGGTACAAAACATGCCCTTAGTGTCCATAGCTTTGGACACTAAGGGCATGTTTTGTACCTGTACATGTAACCGCTCTTAAATTAATAAAAGAACAAAGAATTTTTAACTGCAGCTCTGGACTTTGTGTTTATTGTATCTGTGGGCCATTTCCTTGGAGCGCTTGCAGTTGGTGTGCCCCTGGAGGTTGTCAAGTATCTAATGGTGGAAGCAAGTCACAAGGATTTCCATTTACCCACTACTGTGATTGGAAGTGTATCGGCAGGAGTCGTAAGTCGGCCGCGTCCTTTGACGTCATCACCGGGGCCATTGAGTGTAAAGCTATCACCAGTGCTGCAACGGGCAGCTGACGGCTTGTGGGAGCGGTGTAGCTCCAAGCTACGGAAGGCGGATTGCTTTGAGCCTAGGAGAGAGGTCTCCCGAACGGCTCTTAAACACACGGGCTTTAGGACAGTGCCGTGAAGAGAGGGTAAGTTTGTTCCAGACAAGGATGAGCAATAGTGGGGACTTTTGGGATTACACTTTCCTTGTTGATTGAACTATGTTTGGTGCATTTGGCACGAAGTTCGTAAGCTTTCACATCTAAGGGACAAGTGCACTAAAGGGTCTCCCCATTATAGGTGTTATTGTATCTGGCCCTTAATGTTTTAAAAATTGGCACTGCCTAAGTTGGGAATCACAGCTTTACCCGCCCTGCGGTATGTTGTCCTGCACTACTTGGATTAGGACCCGAGGGACACACATGAGACGCCTGTAGATGTCTAGAGTCCTGCCCTGAGGAGAAGCAGACTCTTAAGTTAGTTTCACCTAAGCACCAAAAGGGTTAAGGTTACCCCTCTGGCATCTGAGTAATTAAAGACTTAAAGTTCCCCTTACTGACATTGCCTCCTTGTCACCTATGGGGGTAGTATACCATTTGATTCAGAATATTGTTTTCTTGTTTTCCTCCTCTAAAAACTAGGTGCGTCTTATGGTCAGGTGCGTTTTATGGTCAGGTGCGTCTTATGGTCAGGTGCGTCTTATGGTCAGGTGCGTCTTATGGAGCGAAAAATACGGTAAATACTTCTAAATACTAAGTATTATCTACCAAATGAATAACATTTAATTCAAAGATAAAGCCATTTCTTGTGGTTTTAATACATCAATGAGAATGTAACTAAAGGAAACTCCATAATAGTCTAAAAATAAAAATGTCAAATGATGCTGTGCATAAGTACCTCCCCATTAGCTATCTGAGCTTCACATAAAATATATATATTTTAAACATAGGTTTGAAAATAAAAGAAACTCACATTAAAGCATTGCTAAGTGATTGAGGACCCAGCAAAGCTTATAGTGATATTAAAGACATTTTAGTATACAAAGTATTTATCATGAACTATATATTGTATGAAATATCAGAACAAAAATAAATTCTCTACACACATTGAAAACATATTTGGTTATCAGAATCTATAGACTTTTGTTAATTCAGAGTAATGCTTTGGACAGTTAGAGACAGAAGTAAATGAGAGCAGGGCCACCATTAGCATTTGTGGGGCCCCTAGACAAGACAATTCTTTAGGACCATCAGCCCCGCCCCTTATGCCCCTCCTTCTGAATGCCCTGCCCCCCTGTATGTCCCACTACTGTGACAACATACTGTACAGTGTATCCTGTATAAGGAATAAAACTATATATTACACCTCTTGATACCATAAATATACCCTTAAACCTGATGACAATGCGGGGTCCTGAATAGGCCTGAATGAGAGTCATGTGCCTTTATTTATTTATTATTTTTTACAAAATATCCAACACAACTTTGTTATTTTTTTTTTTATCTATAGAGTATTTATTACAAAAAAATGCATCTCTATATTATGTAAATGTGTTTAAAAATCTTTTCTATAGCAGTAAAGAAGACTCTTTTAAAAGTTTAATATTTTTATGTTTACACAATTAAAAACTGGTTGTAATTTCCTTTGTGTAAGTGCATTTGCTTTTGTAAAATTTAAACTGCATACAGTTGAACGACGTTATCTATCAAGAATTATTGCAACATGTGTAGGTTTTTATCTAATTGTATTTATTCTACAAGCAGCAAAGCCTCAATAAAATAGAGCAAACTGTTGATGGTGTAATGTTTACAAACAAAAAAATCTTTATTAAAGGGCCACAGTAATAAAAAAATGACATGTTCTAATTAAAGTACTAGTTAAAGTATGGCTTGGGAGCCGCAGAGCACTGCTGTTCCAGAACAGAATATACAGCTCACCTAAATAAGCAGCAGTAGTCGCAAATCCGCACCTCCCACTCAAAGCTTTAACTATGTGTTTAATTCTTTTTTTTGGGGGGGGTTGGTTAAACACAAGCTGGGGGGTGGCTAGTGTTACAATGACATGCTCTAACAAATTATAACATGTAATCTCTTCATTATTATGGCCCTTTAACACACACACACACAAAAAAAAAAAAAATCACCAGGGGGGTGTCCAAAGTCTTGTCTCAGAGTGCAGAACTGTTTTCTTTTCCAAAAGCTACAATTGTACTGTATATTGCATTATTATTATCATGCCCAACTGTCCCTCCTGCAGCTTATTCCTTCTTAGAGATGTCCCAGTTTCCAAACAGAAATCATGAACCACCCCCTACTATGCCCACGGCTCATTCAACTCCACCCAACACCCACAGCTGATCCCGTGCCAGTCATGCCAACAGTACACATGACACTCCATCCACAAGTCTCCCTCACTCTGCCTAGGGCTCCCAGTCACAGAAAGCATCAGACAAAAGCTGAGTATTCTTGTTTAAAGGGATGTTAAACACATTTTGCTTTGATCTAAACAATTTGTGCTTTTTCCATAGAGGGGGAAAACTTGCTTTTTGGCCTCTCTAGAGAATGTGGCACAAGAATATTTTGGTACCGAAATGTGTTAATGTCCCTTTAATGCTGCCTAAAACAGCAAATGCACTGGCAAGATAAATTAATTTATTTCATGGTGGTGAGAGTCCACGAGCCATTACTCCTGGGAATTTTACTCCTGACCACTAGGAGGCAAAGATTCCCCAAAACTCCAAGAGCTCTTAAAACCCCTCCTACCTTACTGAAGGTATTCTGCTAAGCAAGGAGAAAAAAAATAAAAAAAAAAGAGCAGGGAAAAAGGAGGTGCATACTTGAACTACCATCAGAAAAAAAATATTATAAAAAAATAATTTAAAAAGTCTATTAAAAAATGGGTGGGTCTTGTGGATTATATTTTCTTTCATAAAGGTGGTGAGAGTCCATGAGCCATTACTCCTGGAAAACTAATATCGAAGAAGTGGAGTCCACGAGTAATGAAGACGGGACTAAAATATAAATTACTGAATTAGAATAATATAGCTTTACTATTTAAACTTTTTTTTTAATGATTTTTTTTTCTCTCCCCTTTTTTCAAAATGTTTAATAATGATGGCGGTCACCATAATCTCCAGGCTATGATATATAACCCCAAGTGTACCTACTAATATCCTATAGGCTAAATGAGTGCCAACATTAAAATGCCCCATGCTGAGCTAATAGGCACCCAAACTACATGACTTATTATTTGCATAAAAATAATGCTTCCAGTAGACAGCCAATCCAGTGCTATACACATGACAGCAGAAGATCTTTGTATGTAGAGTATAGTGACGATCCAACAGGAAGAGACTAGGGATAGGTTCCAGCGACATCTGTGGCAGGAATGTAACTAACTCCCACTGGGTGTAATTGTGCCGCTACTCCATACTCCAAAAGCTTCCCTCTGTCAAAACAGTAGCTATCTGAGGGGGAAATGGGCCTCAAATCAGTCTGAGGAGCCCTCTCCCAGAAGAACATCTCGAGTAACTCAACTTTTCACCTTCCTCCTGCAGAGAAAAAAATACAAACTAGTTTCCAGTAGAGGTTTTAAGGGCTTAAGGAGTTTGCCTCCTCCTAGTGGTCAGGAGTGGAATTCCCAGGAGTAATGGCTTGTGGGCTCTCACCGCCTTTATTAAAGAAAAGGTAAAACTTTATTAAATTAATTTGCATATCCTCACCCAGAATCCCCTGTTCCAGTGAAAATATTGCTAGCTGAGGTTTTCTCTGGAAAAGGTGATAATATTTCATAGAATTTATTTTGAGACTAAAAAGATATATAGTAAAGAATGTCAGTACACATAGCTTTCAATCCCATAGTAATAGACAGTGTATACATAACAGTGCAAACATATGTTGTAAGTTACACTGTTATTAGAGTAGCAGAGGAATGTATTAGTCATAACGATTGCAAGTCTTAATGGTATGAAAAGTGTAATTATGGGGAGCAGATATACTGAGGTTTGCTTTAAACCTCTTGCTGACAGCTGATGCAATAATGAGTTTATGTCAGACACATCAACAGACTTTGTTTTTTGAATTGTAAGAAGCAACATTTATGGGTGTTGCTTTTTCAGAGCAGTTGTTCAACACTCATCAGAAAAACAGTTAAAGGTACATTTGCTACCAATAAAATGTTTAATAATGCATCTTTTAAGGGACACAGTACTATAAAAAAAGGTTTCCCTTTAATTTGCTTCTCTTGACTTATAGTTACTGCAGACTATTAAATGGATGGCAGTGTTCCTTCATGTTTATTTTTGTATGTGAAATAGCTGATGTTGATCATGAATGCTAAAAAAAAAGGAACATAAAACTTTTTTTTAATGATGCAGATGAAACATGATATTTTAAACAACTTTAAACAATTTACTTCATTTATCTAATTTGCTTTTGGTAAAACAAGTTAAACAAAACATTCAAGGAGTGTGTCTCAGGTCTGCAAAACAATGCATATTTTTCAATGCATAAAAAAAATTGACTTTAAAGGGACACTGAACCCAAATTTTTTCTTTTGTAATTCAGATAGAGCATGCAATTTTAAGCAACTTTCTAATTTACTCCTATTAATTTTTCTTCGTTCTCTTGCTATCATTATTTGAAAAAGAAGGCATCTAAGCTTTTTTTTTTGTTTCAGTACTCTGGACAGCACTTTTTTATTGGTGGATGAATTAATCCACCAATCAGCAAGGACAACCCAGGTTGTTCACCAAAAATGGACCGGCATCTAAACTTACATTCTTGCATTTCAAATAAAGATACCAAGAGAATGAAGAAAATTTGATAATAGGAGTAAATTAGAAATTTGCTTAAAATTTCATGCTCAATCTGAATCACGAAATAAAATTTTTGGGTACAGTGTCCCTTTAACTATTTCTACACAAAATGGAATAAGGAAAATAGCATTGGATGGTACATGACCTACAATAAATTATTTGTTATGCACAAAAAAGTGAATTAGTGTCAGCGCCTAAACTATGTTAAAGGGACATACAAGTGCAAAAAGAAAATCTTATTAGAGCATTATGTTATTGCACTATTACACCTGTGCGTGTGTGTGTATATATATCTGTGTGTGCGCACATGTGTGTGTATATATATATATACACACACACACACACACATACATATATATATATACACACACACATATATATATATATATATATATATATGTGTGTGTGTGTGTGTGTGTGCGTGCGTATATATATATATATATATATATATATATATATATATATATGTGTGTGTATATATATGTGTGTGTGCGCGCGCGCACGTGTGTATATATATATATGTGTGTGTGCGCATGTGTGTGTGTGTATATATATATATATGTGTGTGTGTGTGTGTGTGTGTGTGTGTGTGTGTGTGTGTGTGTGTGTGTGTGTGTGTGTGCACGCGCGCGCGCGCGTGTGTATATATATATATATATATATATATATGTGCGCATGTGTGTGTATATATATATATATATATATATATATATATATACATATATGTGTGTGTGTGTGAGAGATTAACAACTGCAAATGGGGCAAAAAACATTGTTAATGTCAACTCCAGAGCAGCAATGCACTACCGGGAGCTAGCTGAACACATCTTGTGAGCCAACAACAAGAGGCATATGTGCATAGCCATCCATCAACAGCTACCTCCTAGTGAGACATTGCTGCTCTTGAGATTACCTAGTGTACAAAAACAACAAAGAAAATGTGATAACATGTAAATTGAATAGTATGCTCTATTTAAAAGGGATAGAAAAGTCAAAATGTAAATGTGCATGGGTGCATTTCAATTTTAAATATCAGCATTTTTGCAATATATTCCCATTAGCAAAAATGCTTTTAGTAAAAGTTATTACTGATTTTCAGCAGCATACGCACATATGCTGTGAGGGTTCGTGCACCAGTATTCAAACACCATGCCAGCTCAGAGAGTCAGCATTGGCTTTTATGACATAGACACAATACACACCAGTTCTCCGAGTTTGAATACTAGTGCACAAGCGCTGAAAAACAATAACTTTTACAGGAAGTATTTTTGCTAATGGAAGTATATTGCAAAAAATGTTTATATTTAATATTGAAATGCACATCTTAATTTTGCCCTTTCTATCCCTTTAACCAAGAAAGTTTGACCGTTTTTTATGTCCCTTTTAGAAGTGTGGTAGAAAATATGTCTGCTGTCTGGTTTTAAAAAGAATTATGTTGTAGAATTTATCACATGATAAATTTTTAAGCAAACATCTGAACAATCACATGATAATCGCTATCTAGAGTAACATAAGGATTATACGTAACATACTGTAAATTTGCACTGATATAACAAGATTTATGGTAATTTACAAGAACATACAAAAAGTTCCATCTAATGTCAGCAGCATAAAGAACAAAAGCTTAAAGGGACACTGAACCCAATTTTTTTCTTTCATGATTCAGATAAAGCATGACATTTTAATCAACTTTCTAATTTACTCCTATTATCAATTTTTCTCTTCGTTCTCTTGCTATCTTTATTTTAAACGCAGGAATGTAAATCTTAGCAGCCAGCCCATTTTAGGTTCAGCACCATGGATAGCCCTTGCTTATTGGAGGCTTACATTTACCCACCAACAAGCAAGCATAACCCAGGTTCTCAACCAAAAATGGGCCAGCTCCTATGCATCACATTTCTGCTTTTTAAATAAAGATAGCAAGAGAATGAAGAAAAATTGATAATAGGAGTAAATTAGAAAGTTGCTTAAAATTGCATGCTCTATCTGAATCATGAAAGAAAAAATGTGGGTTTAGTGTCACTTTAATTTAACATTTCATAGCGGCATTATGGCAAGGCTCATAGCTAAATAATAACTGTTAAGACTTTGCAAACATATAATTTTGATAATATTAGTATCCACAGGGACCAAAAGCAGATAGTTTCAATATGAGTTTGAAAAGTTAAAGTTAACACCTTCATGTGCACAATTACCACTTAAAAGGTCCCGGTAGTCAGAAAATAAACTACAATATTTGAAGAGAAGAAGAAAAAAAAAGAATGACAAAGTGAATGCAAATTTGAATGCATACTATTAACAGGGGCACTTTCATTCATTAAAATTGACCGTCGATCCCCCGCCCGCAGCTCCTCTGTACTTAGCACAGCAATGACGAACCCGGCTTCCTCTAATCTTTGCGACCACACCGAGGTGTCCAGCTCGTGAGGCCACGCAACAATTAGAGGAAGCCGGTTTCATCATCGATATGCTAAGTACAGCCGGAGCTGCGGGCAGATGATCGCTGGTATGGGTTTCCTAAAGAAAAAGGTAAGGTTTTAAAAAAACGCTGCAATGTAAAGCTTAAAGAATGAAAGTGCCCCTGTTTTTAATAGTTTTTTTTTTTTTTTAAATGGGCACTTATTCATTCAAATTTACATTGGACCAGTAAATACATTAGATTTGCATAATTAACTAATGCACAATAACAAGGCAATGCAATAGCACTTAGGGCTAGATTTATGAAGCCCCTACGGCAGCAAGTTCTCACTAGAACTTGCTCGCCGTTATTTATCAAGCAGCGGTCACAAGACCGCTGCTTCCCTAGGAATCATAATCAGAATCAGAATGATGATGTTCATTTAAAAATTCATCTGAAAAATGAGAAGTTTTAAAAGACCTTTTACGTTTACTAGAAGGAGGAATAACAGACATAGCCTTCTTAATGGATTTAGAAACAAAATCTCTTATGTTAACAGGAACACTCTGAATATTAGATGGAAATATTATCTGCATTAACAAGTTTGTCATGACATTCATTACAAACAACAGCTGGAGGAACAGATACCACAAGTTTACAGCAAATACACTTAACTTTGGTAGATCCAGCACTAGGCAGCGATTTTCCAGAAGTATCTTCTGACTCAGGGTCAATCTGGGAAATCTTGCAATATGTAATAGAAAAAACAACATATAAAGCAAAATTGATCAAATTCCTTAAATGACAGTTTCAGGAATGGGAAAAAATGCCAGTGAACAAGCTTCTAGCAAACAGAAGCAATAAACAAAGAGTCTTAAATAATGTGGAGACAATAATGACGCCCATATTTTTTAGCGCCAAAAAAGACGCCCACATTATTTGGCGCCTAAATGCTTTTGGCAGCAAAAATGACGCCACATCCGCAACGCCGACACTTTTGGAGCAAAAAAACGTCAAAAATGACGCAACTTCCGGCGACACGTATGACGCCGGAAACAAAGAAAAAAATTTTGCGCCAAAAAAGTCTGCGCCAAGAATGACGCAATAAAATGAAGCAATTTCAGCCCCCGCGAGCCTAACAGCCCACAGGGAAAAAGTCAAATTTTAAGGTAAGAAAAAAATTGATTTATTCATATGCATTATCCCAAATATGAAACTGACTGTCTGAAATAAGGAACGTTGAACATCCTGAATCAAGGCAAATAAATGTTTAAACACATATATTTAGAACTTTATATAAAAGTGCCCAACCATAGCTTAGAGTGTCACAGAAAATAAGACTTACTTACCCCAGGACACTCATCTACATGTTTGTAGAAAGCCAAACCAGTACTGAAACGAGAATCAGCAGAGGTAATGGTAAATATAAGAGTATATCGTCGATCTGAAAAGGGAGGTAAGAGATGAATCTCTACGACCGATAACAGAGAACCTATGAAATAGACCCCGTAGAAGGAGATCATTGAATTCAAATAGGCAATACTCTCTTCACATCGCTCTGACATTCACTGCACGCTGAGAGGAAAACCGGGCTCCAACCTGCTGCGGAGCGCATATCAACGTAGAATCTAGCACAAACTTACTTCACCACCTCCATAGGAGGCAAAGTTTGTAAAACTGATTTGTAGGTGTGGTGAGGGGTGTATTTATAGGCATTTTGAGGTTTGGGAAACTTTGCCCCTCCTGGTAGGAATGTATATCCCATACGTCACTAGCTCATGGACTCTTGCTAATTACATGAAAGAAATTGCGCTTGTGTGCAATGCCAAATACCTGCGGGTAATTTCGCCCCGCCACAGGCGAGCTGAGGCGTACAGGGGCGCGTATACGCGCCCCTGTACGCCTCAGCTATAATAAATCTAGCCCTTAGTCTCAACTTCAAATGAGAAGTAGATTTTTTTCTGACAAATTTCAAAGTTATGTTTATTTACACTCCTCCTGTATCATATTACAGCCATTATCTTTATCAGATAACAACTACAAAACAATTCACTTTCTACTAACTGTATGACTGGGGCTACCCTTGTTTGGCTCCTCCATATAGGGCAAATGCTGGGTGGGGTTTGGCGAATGGCAATTGAAAAATAATTGCCTTAAAAAGGATCTTAACTTGTTTTAAAAACTTTAAGACTTGGTTTTTATGTTATTCTATAGCAACACAAAAGATATGTCTTGTAACTAAAAGGTGTGTACTGTACTTTTCACCTAAATAAAATATTCACTACTTGATACACATTTTACTATATTTGTGTATACTCAACACCAAAGCCTTAATATGATTTACACACATGAAGTGACCTCCTCACTTAACCTACGAACTATGATTTATAATGTCTGCATGTGCTCTGGAGCTTGTAATGAGAACCAGGCTTTTGCTGATGGATATCTGCAAGCCTAAACAAGGCTGAAAAGCACACTGACCCTAAATGAATGTTATTGTTAGATTCAACAGAGCTGATCTAAAGCCCCATTAGTACTTTGCTAATTACCCTCAAGAGACCCTTCAATGCTACTGATTTTGTTTTTCATAGTCAGAAAATTCAACTAAATCAAGAGACCTTGTAATGAGACAGGTTGCACAAAGAAAGCTGGAATTTTGTAATTGAAATGTTGTCACTGTCACCATAAAAACAGTCACATTAAAAAAAAAAAAAAAAAAACAACTCTTAGTATCCTTTTTTTAACAGCATACCTATGAATGCTCACAAGTGTGCATGTTTTTGAGTACTAGATGACAACAGTGTTTGTGTATACACAGAAATAGAAAGAGTTAAATGATTACACAATTAGTGAGATTAGCAGTGTTTATAAAAGGGAAGATTGTCAAAGGGAACAATCCTTGAAAAAGTAGACAATGCTTGGAGAAATGCACGTTGGATGAAGGTGGAAGTACATAACAAGAAGAAGGCAGGACTGTTAATGTGCACTGGACATAAACTTTGAGCTCTAATTATAATTTTTAGAGCAGTTTTTGGAACTTTGTCCCTGTGCTCCTATGTGACGGGATTAACCCTGCAATATTACAATGTTTATTAACACTTTATTTTATTTATTTCTAGCAGTTTGTAACAGTTATACATTGCATTAAATACTGCTGACATATAGTGCTCAAGACACATACACATTCCTGAGTATCTGGAGCAAGAAAGGAAAAGAATACACTTGGAAGCACTCACAGGTCACTTATTGAGTCATTTTAATAACGAGAGATCAAAAAATGAAATCCAAGAATGGAAGAGACATACACTTAACTATAATTAAAATTTAACTTTTATTGGGGTTCGAAAATAAAATAGGAAAAAACTTTAAAAACACACTTATGTACCGATTGTAGTCTATTTGGCTATGTCGTGTCACTGTACAGAATACTTGAATTACTTCTGCAAATACTCCTATATATAATATATAATTTGGGTTGCAGTTAATTAACCTGCTAACTATTCGCTGTTGTTTGTGTATACTATACTTATGTATACCTTAAATTGAGTGTAAATGTTACCGGTTAAGTTGGATATATTACCAGGTTTAACCACCTACAGAGAAAGAGCAGTTATAAAAATATAGTCTTTCTTCACTCGATTGTCTGAGAGGTTGATTGTATCTCTCTTCCCACATATGTATGTGTTTCAGTCTGAGTATTAAATAATGAAACAGTGTCTCAACTACACTGTTGTATAATAATAATGCACAAGACTGTTTATGTATTAGTGTGTGCTGATGTCACACCCACTAGCATATCAAACATAAACTAAATATTTGTTCCCACGCGTATACCTATTTCAGTCAAATTATTAAATATTGATGCAGTGTTTCAAATACACTGTTAAGTATTAGTGGTTCGCAAGACTGTTTGTGTATTAGCGTGTACTAGTGTCACTCTTACATGCATAACACAATCCAAATATTTCTCATTTGCTCTGTTATATATTAATAATTCAGCAGAGTGTTTTAGCATTAGACTGTGCCTGTATTCGCTGCTTATAGTGTGTAATAAACTTGTATATATCTCAATTTAAGCAATATAATTTGTTGTTAAATTAGGTATATTACCAGCTTCAACCCTCTTATAAATTATACAATGCAGTTTATCAGTGTACTGTGTTTATTCAGTTGTCTGAAAGGTTAACTGTGTCTCAGTTTTTACACTCTTATACAAATTTCGGTCTAGAGAGTTTTAATAAAAATCACAGTAGCTTATGTCCTGTCATGTAATAGTGATTCACAGGATCTTATTTGCCTGCTCAGTTTTGTAAGAGGTTAGCTGTGTCTATCTTTTTACACACACTTGTGTCTAATAGTTTCAATCTTAAATAATGTTGCAACGACCTAACTGCACATTCGTGACTGTTTATGCATTAGCGTATACTGACATTTGCGGCTATTTTTCTAAAAAATTGATATGCTTATATAAATCACAGTTTGGTACATACATGTAATCCGTGATATTAGGTATACTGACTAAATTTACAGCTGTAACCGTTAACTGTCTGGGAGAGTAATATGCTCTCCAGCGTTCTCGGGTGCTAGGTTAATTAGTACAACATGATTGTCAGTGACACTTGGCTAGCCGGATCAAATGTAAATATTGAACCATTCCTAGCTCTCAGTAGACTTCGAATAAATTGAGTGAAAAAGACTACAGTAATTGAATCGGTAGCTTAAGGCTTGCTAAAAACACAGGAGCTCCTAGGACTCCTCACCATTGCCCTAACGTCCCTGACATGTTTCGCCACGTAACGTGGCTTTTTTTTTTAAAAAGCCACGTTACGTGGCGAAACATGTCAGGGACGTTAGGGCAATGGTGAGGAGTCCTAGGAGCTCCTGTGTTTTTAGCAAGCCTTAAGCTACCGATTCAATTACTGTAGTCTTTTTCACTCAATTTATTCGAAGTCTACTGAGAGCTAGGAATGGTTCAATATTTACATTTGATCCGGCTAGCCAAGTGTCACTGACAATCATGTTGTACTAATTAACCTAGCACCCGAGAACGCTGGAGAGCATATTACTCTCCCAGACAGTTAACGGTTACAGCTGTAAATTTAGTCAGTATACCTAATATCACGGATTACATGTATGTACCAAACTGTGATTTATATAAGCATATCAATTTTTTAGAAAAATAGCCGCAAATGTCAGTATACGCTAATGCATAAACAGTCACGAATGTGCAGTTAGGTCGTTGCAACATTATTTAAGATTGAAACTATTAGACACAAGTGTGTGTAAAAAGATAGACACAGCTAACCTCTTACAAAACTGAGCAGGCAAATAAGATCCTGTGAATCACTATTACATGACAGGACATAAGCTACTGTGATTTTTATTAAAACTCTCTAGACCGAAATTTGTATAAGAGTGTAAAAACTGAGACACAGTTAACCTTTCAGACAACTGAATAAACACAGTACACTGATAAACTGCATTGTATAATTTATAAGAGGGTTGAAGCTGGTAATATACCTAATTTAACGACAAATTATATTGCTTAAATTGAGATATATACAAGTTTATTACACACTATAAGCAGCGAATACAGGCACAGTCTAATGCTAAAACACTCTGCTGAATTATTAATATATAACAGAGCAAATGAGAAATATTTGGATTGTGTTATGCATGTAAGAGTGACACTAGTACACGCTAATACACAAACAGTCTTGCGAACCACTAATACTTAACAGTGTATTTGAAACACTGCATCAATATTTAATAATTTGACTGAAATAGGTATACGCGTGGGAACAAATAACAGAATTTATGTTTACCTGATAAATTGCTTTCTCCAACGGTGTGTCCGGTCCACGGCGTCATCCTTACTTGTGGGATATTCTCTTCCCCAACAGGAAATGGCAAAGAGCCCAGCAAAGCTGGTCACATGATCCCTCCTAGGCTCCGCCTACCCCAGTCATTCGACCGACGTTAAGGAGGAATATTTGCATAGGAGAAACCATATGTTACCGTGGTGACTGTAGTTAAAGAAAATAAATTATCAGACCTGATTAAAAAAACCAGGGCGGGCCGTGGACCGGACACACCGTTGGAGAAAGCAATTTATCAGGTAAACATAAATTCTGTTTTCTCCAACATAGGTGTGTCCGGTCCACGGCGTCATCCTTACATGTGGGAACCAATACCAAAGCTTTAGGACACGGATGAAGGGAGGGAGCAAATCAGGTCACCTAAATGGAAGGCACCACGGCTTGCAAAACCTTTCTCCCAAAAATAGCCTCAGAAGAAGCAAAAGTATCAAATTTGTAAAATTTAGAAAAAGTGTGCAGTGAAGACCAAGTCGCTGCCTTACATATCTGATCAACAGAAGCCTCGTTCTTGAAGGCCCATGTGGAAGCCACAGCCCTAGTGGAGTGAGCTGTGATTCTTTCAGGAGACTGCCGTCCGGCAGTCTCATAAGCCAATCGGATAATGCTTTTAATCCAGAAGGAGAGAGAGGTAGAAGTTGCTTTTTGACCTCTCCGTTTACCAGAATAAACAACAAACAAAGACAAAGTTTGTCTGAAATCCTTAGTAGCTGCTAAGTAAAATTTGAGAGCACGAACTACATCCAAGTTGTGCAACAAACGTTCCTTCTTTGAAACTGGATTAGGACACAAAGAAGGCACAACTATCTCCTGGTTAATGTTTTTGTTAGAAACAACTTTTGGAAGAAAACCAGGTTTAGTACGCAAAACCACCTTATCTGCATGGAACACCAGATAAGGAGAAGAACACTGCAGAGCAGATAATTCTGAAACTCTTCTAGCAGAAGAAATTGCAACCAAAAACAAAACTTTCCAAGATAATAACTTAATATCAACGGAATGTAAGGGTTCAAACGGAACCCCCTGAAGAACTGAAAGAACTAGGTTGAGACTCCAAGGAGGAGTCAAAATTTTGTAAACAGGCTTGATTCTAACCAGAGCCTGAACAAAGGCTAGAACATCTGGCACAGCTGCCAGCTTTTTGTGAAGTAACACAGACAAGGCAGAAATCTGTCCCATCAAGGAACTTGCAGATAATCCTTTTTCCAATCCTTCTCGAAGGAAGGATAGACTCTTAGGAATCTTAACCTTGTCCCAAGGGAATCCTGCAGATTCACACCAACAGATATACCAAATAATGTGGTAATTTTTCTGGTTACAGGCTTTCAGGCCTGAACAAGAGTATTAATAACAGAATCTGAGAACCCTCGCTTTGATAAGATCAAGCGTTCAATCTCCAAGCAGTCAGCTGGAGTGGGTCGAACGGACCTAGAACAAGAAGGTCTCGTCTCAAAGGTAGCTTCCATGGTGGAGCCGATGACATATTCACCAGATCTGCATACCAAGTCCTGCGTGGCCACGCAGGAGCTATCAAAATCACCGACGCCCTCTCCTGATTGATCCTGGCTACCAGCCTGGGGATGAGAGGAAACGGCGGGAACACATAAGCTAGTTTGAAGGTCCAAGGTGCTACTAGTGCATCCACTAGAGCCGCCTTGGGATCCCTGGATCTGTACCCGTAGTAAGGAACTCTGAAGTTCTGACGAGAGGCCATCAGATCCATGTCTGGAATGCCCCACGGTTGAGTGACTTGGGCAAAGATTTCCGGATGGAGTTCCCACTCCCCCGGATGCAATGTCTGACGACTCAGAAAATCCGCTTCCCAATTTTCCACTCCTGGGATGTGGATAGCAGACAGGTGGCAGGAGTGAGACTCCGCCCATAGAATGATTTTGGTCACTTCTTCCATCGCTAGGGAACTCCTTGTTCCCCCCTGATGGTTGATGTATGAACTTGGCCCTCGCTAACTGAGGCCAAGCTTTGAGAGCATTGAATATCGCTCTCAGTTCCAGAATATTTATCGGTAGAAGAGATTCTACCCGAGACCAAAGACCCTGAGCTTTCAGGGATCCCCAGACCGCGCCCCAGCCCATCAGACTGGCGTCGGTCGTGACAATGACCCACTCTGGTCTGCGGAAGGTCATCCCTTGTGACAGGTTGTCCAGGGACAGCCACCAACGGAAAGAGTCTCTGGTCCTCTGATTTACTTGTATCTTCGGAGACAAGTCTGAATAGTCCCCATTCCACTGACTGAGCATGAACAGTTGTAATGGTCTTAGAAGAATGCGCACAAAAGGAACTATGTCCATTGCCGCTACCATCAAACCTATCACTTCCATGCACTGCGCTATGGAAGGAAGAGGAACGGAATGAAGTATCCGACAAGAGTCTAGAAGTTTTGTTTTTCTGGCTTCTGTCAGAAAAATCCTCATTTCTAAGGAGTCTATTATAGTTCCCAAGAAGGGAACCCTCGTTGACGGAGATAGAGAACTCTTTTCCACGTTCACTTTCCATCCGTGAGATCTGAGAAAGGCCAGGACAATGTCCGTGTGAGCCTTTACTTGAGGAAGGGACGACGCTCGAATCAGAATGTCGTCCAAGTAAGGTACTACAGCAATGCCCCTTGGTCTTAGCACCGCCAGAAGGGACCCTAGTACCTATGAGAAAATCCTTGAAATCCACCTTGGTCATGAATTGACCTTCCTGGATGGAAGGAAGAAGTGTTCGAATGGTTTCCATCTTGAACGATGGAACCTTGAGAAACTTGTTCAAGATCTTGAGATCTAAGATTGGTCTGAACGTTCCCTCTTTTTTGGGAACTATGAACAGATTGGAGTAGAACCCCATCCCTTGTTCTCCTAATGGAACAGGATGAATCACTCCCATTTTTAGCAGGTCTTCTACCCAATGTAAGAATGCCTGTCTTCTTATGTGGTCTGAAGACAACTGAGACCTGTGGAACCTCCCCCTTGGAGGAAGCCCCTTGAACTCCAGAGAATAACCTTGGGAGACTATTTCTAGCGCCCAAGGATCCAGAACATCTCTTGCCCCAGCCTGAGCGAAGAGAGAGAGTCTGCCCCCCACCAGATCCGGTCCCGGATCGGGGGCCCGCATTTCATGCTGTCTTGGTAGCAGTGGCAGGTTTCCTGGCCTGCTTTCCTTTGTTCCAGCCTTGCATAGGTCTCCAGGCTGGATTGGCTTGAGAAGTATTACCTTCCTGCTTAGAGGACGTAGCCCTTGGGGCTGATCCGTTTCTGCGAAAGGGACGAAACTTAGGTTTATTTTTGGTCTTGAAAAGACCTATCCTGAGGAAGGGCGTGGCCCTTGCCCCCAGTGATATCAGAGATAATCTCTTTCAAGTCAGGGCCAAAGAGTGTTTTCCCCTTGAAAGGAATGTCAAGCAATTTGTTCTTGGAAGACGCATCCGCTGCCCAAGATTTTAACCAAAGCGCTCTGCGCCACAATAGCAAACCCAGAATTTTTTCGCCGCTAACCTAGCCAATTGCAAGGTGGCGTCTAGGGTGAAAGAATTAGCCAATTAAGAGCACGAATTCTGTCCATAATCTCCTCATAAGAAGAAGAATTACTAATAATCGCCTTTCCTAGCTCATCAAACTAGAAACACGCGGCTGCAGTGACAGGGACAATGCATGCAATTGGTTGTAGAAGGGAACCTTGCTGAACAAACATCTTTAGCAGACCTTCTAATTTTTTATCCATAGGATCTTGGAAAGCACAACTATCTTCTATGGGTATAGTGGCGCGCTTGTGTAGAGTAGAAACCGCCCCCTCGACCTTGGGGACTGTCTGCCATCAGTCCTTTCTGGGGTCGACTATAGGAAAACAATTTTATAAATATGGGGGGAGGTACTAAAGGTATACCGGGCCTGTCCCATTCTTTACTAACAATGTACGCCACCCGCTTGGATATAGGAAAAGCTTCGGGGGGCCCCGGGGCCTCTAAGAACTTTTCCATTTTACATAGTGGTTCTGGAATGACCAGATAATCACAATCATCCAAATTGGATAACACCTCCTTAAGCAGAGCGCGGAGATGTTCCAACTTAAATTTAAAAGTAATCACATCAGGTTCAGCTTGTTGAGAAATGTTTCCTGAATCTGAAATTTCTCCCTCAGACAAAACCTCCCTGGCCCCCTCAGACTGGTGTAGGGGCCCTTCAGAAACCATATCATCAGCGTTCTCATGCTCTACAGAATTTTCTAAAACAGAGCAGTCGCGCTTTCGCTGATAAGCGGGCATATTGGCTAAAATGTTTTTGATAGAATTATCCATTACAGCCGTTAAATGTTGCATAGTAAGGAGTATTGGCGCACTAGATGTACTAGGGGCCTCCTGTATGGGCAAGACTGGTGTAGACGAAGGAGGGGATGATGCAGTACCATGCTTACTCCCCTCACTTGAGGAATCATCTTGGGCATCATTTTTACTAAATTTTTTTATGACATAAAATACATATAGTTAAATGAGAAGGAACCTTGGTTTCCCCACAGTCAGAACACAATCTATCTGGTAGTTCAGACATGTTAAACAGGCATAAACTTGATAACAAAGCACAAAAAACGTTTTAAAATAAAACCGTTACTGTCACTTTAAATTTTAAACTAAACACACTTTATTACTGCAATTGCGAAAAAGTATGAAGGAATTGTTCAAAATTCACCAAAATTTCACCACAGTGTCTTAAAGCCTTAAAAGTATTGCACACCAAATTTGGAAGCTTTAACCCTTAAAATAACGGAACCGGAGCCGTTTTTATATTTAACCCCTTTACAGTCCCTGGAATCTGCTTTGCTGAGACCCAACCAAGCCCAAAGGGGAATACGATACCAAATGATGCCTTCAGAAAGACTTTTCTATGTATCAGAGCTCCACACACATGCAGCTGCATGCCATGCTGTCCTCAAAAACAAGTGCGCCATACCGGCGCGAAAATGAGGCTCTGACTATGATTAGGGAAAGCCCCTAAAGAATAAGGTGTCAAAAACAGTGCCTGCCGATATAATCATATCAAAATACCCAGAATAAATGATTCCTCAAGGCTAAATATGTGTTAATAATGAATCGATTTAGCCCAGAAAAAGTCTACAGTCTTAATAAGCCCTTGTGAAGCCCTTATTTACTATCTTAATAAACATGGCTTACCGGATCCCATAGGGAAAATGACAGCTTCCAGCATTACATCGTCTTGTTAGAATGTGTCATACCTCAAGCAGTAAGAGACTGCACACTGTTCCCCCAACTGAAGTTAATTGCTCTCAACAGTCCTGTGTGGAACAGCCATGGATTTTAGTTACGGTGCTAAAATCATTTTCCTCATACAAACAGAAATCTTCATCTCTTTTCTGTTTCTGAGTAAATAGTACATACCAGCACTATTTTAAAATAACAAACTCTTGATTGAATAATAAAAACTACAGTTAAACACTAAAAAACTCTAAGCCATCTCCGTGGAGATGTTGCCTGTACAACGGCAAAGAGAATGACTGGGGTAGGCGGAGCCTAGGAGGGATCATGTGACCAGCTTTGCTGGGCTCTTTGCCATTTCCTGTTGGGGAAGAGAATATCCCACAAGTAAGGATGACGCCGTGGACCGGACACACCTATGTTGGAGAAATTTAGTTTATGTTTGATATGCTAGTGGGTGTGACATCAGCACACACTAATACATAAACAGTCTTGTGCATTATTATTATACAACAGTGTAGTTGAGACACTGTTTCATTATTTAATACTCAGACTGAAACACATACATATGTGGGAAGAGAGATACAATCAACCTCTCAGACAATCGAGTGAAGAAAGACTATATTTTTATAACTGCTCTTTCTCTGTAGGTGGTTAAACCTGGTAATATATCCAACTTAACCGGTAACATTTACACTCAATTTAAGGTATACATAAGTATAGTATACACAAACAACAGCGAATAGTTAGCAGGTTAATTAACTGCAACCCAAATTATATATTATATATAGGAGTATTTGCAGAAGTAATTCAAGTATTCTGTACAGTGACACGACATAGCCAAATAGACTACAATCGGTACATAAGTGTGTTTTTAAAGTTTTTTCCTATTTTATTTTCGAACCCCAATAAAAGTTAAATTTTAATTATAGTTAAGTGTATGTCTCTTCCATTCTTGGATTTCATTTTTTGATCTCTCGTTATTAAAATGACTCAATAAGTGACCTGTGAGTGCTTCCAAGTGTATTCTTTTCCTTTCTTGCTCCAGAAATCAGTATTATACACATAGCACCAAATCTAGCCACACAGTTGGCTGACAACACAAAGGCCCCACTAGTTGGCCAGTCATTTAAATAAAACAGGTCCTATTTATACCTGTAGTGCCATTGGTAATCCCCTTTTTTCACATTCCTGAGTATACCTAGATAGCCTGTGAAAAGAGTAGGGTAAAATCCTATTACCTGTTTGTCACACTTCTCAGTTTTAACAGCTCAAACACTTAGGGCTAGATTTATTAAAGCTGAGTCGTACAGGGGTGCGTATACGCGCCCCTGTATGCCTCAGCTCGCCTGTGGCTGGGCGAAATTACCCGCAGGTATTCGCCTTTGCACACAAGCGCAATTTTGCCAGGGGCTGTGCAGGTCTTCAAAAATTTCCAGGGCCGGTCTGACTTCCCAGTCCGGCCCTGTAGAGAAGCTGGAGTTTGACAGAAACCTTTGTACAGTATCTCAGAAAAGTGAGTATACCCTCAAATTTTTGTAAATATTTTATTATATCTTTCATGTGACAACACTGAAGAAATGACACTTTGCTACAATGTAAAGTAGTGAGTATACAGCCTGTATAACACTGTTAATTTGCTCTCCCCTCAAAATAACTCAACACACAACCATTAAAGGGACACTGAACCCAAATTTTTTCTTTTGTGATTTAGATAGAGCATGCAATTTTAAGCAACTTTCTAATTTACTCCTATTGTCAATTTTCTTTGTTCTCTTGCTATCTTTATTTGAAAAAGAAGGCATCTAAGCTATTTTTTGGTTCAGACCATGGACAGCACTTCTTTATTGGTCGGTTAAATTAATAAAAACAGTTTCGGAACACGGTAATTATGTAACGATACCTACTATGCTAAACCTAAATGATATATAGTAATGCCTATAGAAATCTATAACCGTCCAAAGAAGTTTCTTAATAAACGCCAAAGTGAACAGTGTGAACACTGGCTGTTCGTCTCAGGTGCCGTGGGTTTAAAACAAACAGTCTTATAGTAGCATCAGCGTGTAACCGATATTAACTCCACAAGTCTTTATACAGATGCACAGGAACTCTGATACTCATCCCTCAGCTTGAAAAAGAAACCAAGGTTTTGAAACGCGTTGCTCTTGCTTGCCGCTCCTGTTTTGGGAGCATTTATATCTTACTAACTGATTCTGGCGAAATAGCCCATTGCAGTGATACAGTAGTGTAACCATTCAGGTGGATTCTTGGGCGTTTAGATTTGTATTTACGATCTAACCCGTAAGATTAACTACTGGTGTTCACTGTGTTTCCAGCCGAATCTTAGTTTAAAATAACTTTGAGTACTTCCACTTGTTTCTTGAGAGGGTCATCCTGTGGGAGTTACACTGCACGGTCGGTGCATTGTATGCTTGACGCCGACATTCACAAACCAAGATGTGAGTACGGATATATTTTTTAATACGAAGTTTGGTATTACACTAAAAGAACTCTCCGTTCTTAGGAGTACTTGTTTATCTGCCAAAAGACTCCTGACGCCAGTATCAGAGTTCCTGTGCATCTGTATAAAGACTTGTGGGGTTAATATCGGTTACACGCCAACGCTACTATAAGACTGTTTGTTTTAAATCCACGGCACCTGAGACGAACAGCCAGTGTTCACACTGTCCACTTGTGGGGTTAATATCGGTTACACGCTGACGCTACTATAAGACTGTTTGTTTTAAACCCACGGCACCTGAGACAAACTATAAGTTTATTAAGAAACTTATTTGGACGGCTATAGATTTCTATAGGCATTACTATATATCATTTAGGTTTAGCATAGCATGTATCGTTACATAATTACAGTGTTCCGAAACAGTTTATTTTTATCAACTTTGTAATCTCATTTATTGTACTAGGTCGACCTAGATAAAGTATATTATGATTTTTTGATGGTATTAAAATTGCTTATTAATTTTGGTACATTGCAAATGATTTTTAAAAAATTAAATGTTTTTAATACATTTGACTATTGATTAAATTTGTTCTAATTGTAAACCGGCACCTTTATTGGTCTTTATTTGTTGTCTGGTTATAGAAGATATTAGAGTATATTTGTTCTTACGTTTGTGGTTAATCTTCTGCGCCTGTAAGTTACAAGTATTGTATCCTATATAACTACATTTTATATTGGTCTGTATAGATTGTTATCTGTCATTTGATACTCTTTAGCTCTTTTTTGAGTGCTCCCTAGTACCCTCTTTTTTGCTTAGAAATTTTTATAGGCCTATCGAGAGAATCCTATAATCTAGTTGGAGTGTGTAGTATTTTAAACCTTTTGGCGCTGGTCACTTTATTGTTTGTTTCGGTTAAAGTAATCCACCAATTAGCAAGATAGCAATATTTTATGTGGCCACCATTATTTTCCAGCACTGCCTTAACCCTCTTGGGCATGGAGCTCACCAGAGCTTCACAGGTTGCCACTGGAGTCCTAATCCTCTCCTCCATGACAACATCACGGAGATGGTGGAAGTTAGAGACTGTGCGCTCCCCCACCTTCCATTTGAGGATGCCCCACAGATGCTCAATAGGGTTTAGGTCGGGAGACATGCTTGACCAGTCCATCACCTTTACCCTCAGCTTCTTTAGCAAGGCAGTGGTCATCTTGGAGGTGTGTTTGAGGTTGTTATCATGTTGGAATACTGCCCTGCGGCCAAGTCTCCGAAGGGAGGGGATCATGCTCTGCTTCAGTATGTCACAGTACATGTTGGCACTCATGGTTCCCTCAATAAACTGCAGCTCCCCAGTGCCGGCAGCACTCATGCAGGCCCAGACCATGACACTCCAACCACCATGCTTGACTATAGGCAAGACACACTTGTCTTTGTACTCCTCACCTGGTTGCCGCCACACACGCTTGACACCATCTGAACCAAATAAGTTTATCTTGGTCTCATTGGACTACAGGACATGGTTCCAGTAAATTATGTCCTTAGTCTGCTTGTCTACAGCAAACTGTTTGCGGGCTTTCTTGTGCATCATCTTTAGAAGAGTCTTCCTTCTGGGACGACAGCCATTCAGACTAATTTGATGCAGTTGGCCTCACTCATACGTCTATTTCGCAAAGACCACCTCTGGATATGACGCTGAGCATGTGTACTCAGCTTCTTTGGTCTACTATGGCGAGGCCTGTTCTGAGTGGAACCTGTCCTATGAAACCGCTGTATGGTCTTGCCCACCGTGCTGCAGCTCAGTTTCAGGGTCTTGGCAATCTTCTTAAAGCCCAGGCCATCTTTATGTAGAGCAACAACTATTTTTTTCAGATCCCCAGAGAGTTCTTTGCCATGAGGTGCCATGTTGAACTTCCAGTGACCAGTATGAGAGAGTGTGAGAGCGATAACACTAAAATTTAACACACCTGCTCCCCATTCACACCTGAGACCTTGTAACACTAACAAGTCACATGACATCGGGGATGGAAAACGGTTAATTGGGCCCAATTTGGACATCTCCACTTAGGGGTGTACTCACTTTTGTCTGCCAACGGTTTAGACATTAATGGCTGTGTGTTGAGTTATTTTAAGGGGACAGCAAATTTACACTGTTATACAGGCTGTACAATCACTATTTTACATTGTAGCAAAGTCCAATTTCTTCAGTGTTGTCATATGAAAAGATACAATAAATATTTAAAAAAATGTGAGGGGTGTACTCACTTTTGTGAGATACTGTATGTAACAAGCTAGTGCCAATAAACAATTGTAAAAGCTCAGCTACTTGTTCTTGGAGGAGCGCACAAGGCGCCAGCTCTTACTAATAGGGTTGCCAGCTGTGCGCTATAAAAATACCGGGCAACCTACGGCTGACTGGACACGGGTTGTAGCTGGGTTCACACAATGTCCCCACAAAAGCTCAACCTTAGGCCCACCCTTGATCCCACCAAATATACTTTTCACAATTAAGCAGTCATTTTATCCCCTTAGTTGCCAGTATCACATGTACGTAGTAGTGATGTGACCCCTTTGGCTACCAGAAGTAAACACTCAGCAATGATTGTACAAACCCCATGTTTGCCTGTAACACATATAATAGAAAATGCAGAGTGTAACTTCTTTTTGAGCCATATTTCTAAAGCATAAAGGCCTATAAGGCCCGTCACATTTAGCTGACAGGGGTTTTTAAGTGTCCAGTATTTTAGTACAGATTGTACTGGACAGCCTGCTAAAATACCGGACACCCTATTTGTATGGTTCAGATCAGCTATAATTAATATAAAATTGATACGGACATAAAGGCTTCTAAATGTGGGGAATCTACTATTAAGTAATGGCAGACCTAGCACCTATAGTTTCTTAGCTAACACTGCACAATTACATATGCTAATTAGTATGGCTGGTAACCCCAGAGGTAATCACATGACATGATCCTGAGGCTCAGCCATAGCTCTGTAGATATTACCAGACCAAAGCAGTTCATGACATTTTAATAATCTATTCCCAACATATAAGCACTGGAAACTCAGGATTTATAATGGGAGTTTTGTTAGACCTTAAAGGGACAGTAAACACCTTGTAATTAGGAGACATTTCTGTTACTGTCCTATAGAATAACATATCAGCCAAGTGTAAACATTTGTTTATCAAAACAAAATCCTGTTTACTGCAATTGGTTTTCAATAGAAAAACTGCACCCAATACTCACCTTAATTGGAGGAGCCAAATAAGTTTGAGTCGGCAGACAACAAGGCTAAACATTGCCATTAAGTTAGTATAAAGTGATTTTTTTTTTTGCAGTTGTTATCTATTAAAGCCAATTAGGAAAATATTTGTTGCAGAGTTAGCTCTGAAAAGTCAGCAGGATGCAGTTCCAACTCAATGTACAATTTTCAGAGCTAATTACATGAAAAGGGGCAAAAACAGAATTTATGCTTACCTGATAAATTTCTTTCTCCTACGGTGTGTCCGGTCCACGGCTTCATCCTTACTTGTGGGATATTCTCCTCCCCTACAGGAAATGGCAAAGATAGCACACAGCAAGAGCTGTCCATATAGCCCCCCCAGTCATTCGACCGACGGTTAGGAGAAAAAGGAGAAACTATAGGGTGCCGTGGTGACTGTAGTGTATTGAATAAAAAAATTTAAACCTGACTAAAAGCCAGGGCGGGCCGTGGACCGGACACACCATAGGAGAAAGAAATTTATCAGGTAAACATAAATTCTGTTTTCTCCTACATTGGTGTGTCCGGTCCACGGCTTCATCCTTACTTGTGGGAACCAATACCAAAGCTTTAGGACACGGATGAAGGGAGGGAGCAAGTCAGGTTACCTAAACGGAAAGCACCACGGCTTGCAAAACCGTTCTCCCAAAAACAGCCTCCGAAGAAGCATAAGTATCGAATTTGTAAAATTTGGCAAAAGTATGCAGAGAAGACCAAGTCGCTGCCTTACAGATCTGATCAACAGAAGCCTCGTTCTTGAAGGCCCATGTGGAAGCCACAGCTCTAGTAGAGTGAGCTGTAATTCGTTCAGGAGGCTGCCGTCCGGCAGTCTCATAAGCCAATCGGATGATGCTTTTCAGCCAAAAAGAAAGAGGTAGCAGTAGCTTTCTGCCCTCTCCTCTTACCAGAATAAACAACAAACAAGGATGATGTCTGTCTGAAATCCTTTGTTACTTCTAAATAGAATTTTAAAGCACGGACCACATCTAGGTTGTGTAACAAACATTCCTTCTTCGAAACTGGATTCGGACACAGAGAAGGAACAACTATTTCCTGGTTAATATTCCTGTTGGAAACCACTTTTGGAAGAAAACCAGGCTTGGTACGTAAAACTACCTTATCTGTATGGAATACCAGATAGGGAGAAGTACACTGCAAAGCAGATAATTCAGAAACTCTTCTAGCAGAAGAAATAGCAACCAAAAACAGAACTTTCCAAGATAGTAACTTAATATCTATGGAATGTATGGGTTCAAACGGAACCCCCTGAAGAACTGAAAGAACTAAATTTAGACTCCAAGGAGGAGTCATAGGTCTGTAGACAGGCTTGATTCTAACTAACGCCTGTACAAACGCCTGTACATCTGGCACGGCTGCCAGACGTTTGTGTAACAAAACAGACAGAGCAGATATCTGTCCCTTTAAAGAATTAGCTGACAAACCTTTATCCAAACCCTCTTGGAGAAAGGAAAGTATCCTAGGAATTTTAATTTTACTCCAAGAGAATCCCTTGGATTCACACCAACGGATATATTTGGATGTTCGAATGGACCTTGTACTAGAAGATCCTGTCTCAAAGGTAGCTTTCCATGGTGGAGCCGATGACATTCACCAGGTCTGGATACCAAGTCCTGCGTGGCCATGCAGGAGCTATTAGAATCACCGAGGCCTTCTCCTGTTTGACCCTGGCTACAAGCCTGGGAAGGAGAGGGAACGGTGGAAACACGTAAGCTAGATTGAACGACCAAGGCGCCACTAATGCATCCACTAGTGTCGCCTTGGGATCCTTGGATCTGGACCCGTATTGAGGAACCTTGGAGTTCTGACGAGACGCCATCAGATCCATATCTGGAGTGCCCCATAGTTGAGTTAACTGGGCAAAAACCTCCGGATGGAAAGTCTGACGACTTAAATAATCCGCCTCCCAGTTGTCTACTCCTGGGATGTGAATTGCAGATAGGTGGCAGGAGTGATCCTCCGCCCATTTGATGATCTTGGATACCTCTCTCATCGCCAAGGAACTCTTTGTTCCACCCTGATGATTGATGTACGCTACAGTCGTCATGTTGTCCGACTGAAATCTTATGAATCTGGCCTTCGCTAGGTGAGGCCAGGCCAGGAGCGCATTGAATATCGCTCTTAGTTCCAAAATGTTCATCGGGAGGAGAGACTCTTCCCGAGACCAAAGACCCTGAGCTTTCAGGGAGTCCCAGACCGCGCCCCAGCCTAAGAGACTGGCATTGGTCGTGACGATGACCCACTCTGGTCTGCGGAAACTCATTCCCTGAGACAGGTGATCCTGAGTCAACCACCAGCGGAGTGAGTCTCTGGTTACCTGGTCTACTTGAATCTGGGGAGACAAGTCTGCATAATCCCCATTCCACTGAGCATGCACAGTTGTAATGGTCTTAGATGAATTCGAGCAAAAGAAACCACGTCCATTGCTGCAACCATTAATCCTATTACCTCCATGCACTGAGCTATGGAAGGCTGAGGAATAGATTGAAGAACTTGACAAGCGTTTAGAAGCTTTAATTTTCTGACCTCTGTCAGGAAAATCTTCATTTCTACAGAATCTATTATTGTTCCCAGAAAGGGAACCCTTGTGGATGGGGACAGGGAACTCTTTTCTACGTTCACCTTCCACCCGTGAGACCTGAGAAAGGCTAAAACAATGTCTGTATGAGCCCTTGCTTTGGAAAGGGACGACACTTGGATTAGAATGTCGTCTAGGTAAGGTGCTACAGCAATGCCCCTCTGTCTTAGAACCGCTAGAAGGGACCCTAGCACCTTTGTGAAAATTCTGGGAGCAGTGGCTAAACCGAATGGAAGAGCCACGAACTGGTAATGTTTGTCCATAAAGGCGAACCTCAGGAACTGATGATGATCTTTGTGGATAGGAATATGCAGGTACGCATCCTTTAAGTCCACGGTAGTCATATATTGACCCTCCTGGATTGTTGGTAAAATTGTCCGAATGGTTTCCATTTTGAATGATGGAACTCTGAGGAATTTGTTTAGAATTTTTAGATCCAGAATTGGCCTGAAAGTTCCCTCTTTTGTGGGAACTACAAACAGGTTTGAGTAAAAACCCAGACCTTGTTCCGCTGTTGGAACTGGGTATATCACTCCCATCTTTAATAGGTCTCCTAAGCAATGTAAGAATGCTGGTCTCTTTATCTGGTCTGAAGATAAGCGAGACATGTGGAACCTTCCCCTTGGAGGAAGTTCCTTGAACTCTAGAAGATACCCCTGAGAGACTATTTCTAGTGCCCAGGGATCCGGAACATCTCTTGCCCAAGCCTGAGCAAAGAGAGAAAGTCTGCCCCCTACTAGATCCGGTCCCGGATCAGGGGCTACCCCTTCATGCTGTCTTGATAGCAGCAGCAGGCTTCTTGGCCTGTTTACCCTTGTTCCAGCCTTGCAATGGTTTCCATGCTGATTTAGGCTGGGAAGCGTTACCCTCTTGTCTAGAGGCTGCAGAGTTAGTAGTCGGTCCGTTCCTGAAATTGCGAAAGGAACGAAAATTAGATTTGTTCTTAGCCTTGAAAGGCCTATCCTGTGGGAGGGCATGGCCCTTTCCCCCAGCGATGTCTGAAATAATCTCCTTCAATTCCGGCCCGAAAAGGGTCTTACCCTTGAAAGGAATATTAAGCAATTTTGTTTTGGACGACACATCCGTCGAACAAGATTTTAGCCAAAGCGCTCTGCGCGCCACTATTGCAAAACCTGAATTTTTCGCCGCTAACTTAGCCAATTGAAAAGCGGCATCCAAAATAAAGGAATTAGCCAACTTTAGTGCGTGAATTCTGTCCATGACTTCATCATATGGAGTCTCCTTTTGGAGCGAATTTTCTAGTTCCTTGAACCAAAAAGACGCTGCCGTGGTGACAGGAATAATGCACGAAATTGGTTGAAGAAGGAAACCTTGCTGAACAAATATCTTTTTAAGCAATCCTTCCAATTTTTTATCCATAGGATCTTTGAAAGCGCAACTATCCTCAATAGGAATAGTTGTGCGCTTGGCTAACGTTGAAACTGCCCCCTCAACCTTAGGGACCGTTTGCCATGCGTCCCTTCTGGGGTCGACAATGGGGAACATTTTCTTAAATATAGGAGGGGGAACAAAAGGTACACCTGGCTTCTCCCACTCCTTAGTCACTATGTCCGCCACCCTCTTGGGTATCGGAAAAGCATCAGCATGCACTGGGACCTCTAAGAATTTGTCCATTTTGCACAACTTCTCTGGAATCACCAAAGAATCACAATCATCAAGAGTAGCTAGCACCTCCTTAAGCAGGGCGCGGAGATGTTCTAGTTTAAATTTAAATGCCACGATATCAGGTTCTGCCTGCTGAGAAATTTTTCCTGAATCAGAAATTTCTCCCTCAGACAGACCCTCCCTCACTGCCAATTCAGATTGATGTGAGGGTATAACAGATAAATTATCGTCAGCGCCAGCTTGCTCATCCTCTGTATTTAAAACTGAGCAGTCACGCTTTCTGGGAAATGCTGGCAGTTTGGATAAAAGATTTGCTATAGAATTATCCATTACTGCAGTTAATTGCTGCATAGTAACAAGCATTGGCGCGCTAGATGTACTAGGTATCGCCTGCGCGGGCAAAACTGGTGTTGACACAGAAGGAGAGGATGATGAGCTATCCCCACTACCTTCATTTGAAGAATCATCTTGGGCAACCTTATTAAATGTGACAGTACTGTCCTTACTTTGTTTGGACGCCATGGCACAATTTGTACATACATTTAAAGGGGGAACCACCTTGGCCTCCATACACACAGAACATATGCTATCTGAAGGAACAGACATGTTAGACAGAATTTGGCAGGCTATTAATGCAATAAAAACTTTTTTAAACAAAACCGTTACTGTCTCTTTAAATAATAAAAAGAGCACACTTTATTTCTGAATGTTTGAAAAACTATGAAGGAAATATCCGATCTTTACAAAATTTACACCCCAGTGTCTTAATGCTTTGAAAGTATTGTACACCAAATTTCAAGTCTCTAAGCCCTTAAATGAGCAAACCGGAGCTATTTGTTCAATTTACCAGTTTAAACACACTACAGTCCCTGCCACAGACTTTGCTGCGGCTTTTACATTCCTTAGGGGTTATTCACCACAGAAATAAGCCTTCCCGAGTCCGTTTTTTAGCCACAGGACCCTCTCACATGAAGCTGCATGCACTGCCTCTAGAAGTAACTGCGCAACTGAGGCGCGAAAATGAGGCCTCCTCCCTCTGCATACCAGAGTGAAGGGGCCTTCCTGACTAGATTAGGCGTCTAAACAACTGCCAGGCGAAATACAAATGTTCCCAAAAGTGTTTCCAAATACACAAAACACTCCAAATGACATATAAATATGATATAAACCAATCAATTTAGCCCACAATAGTGTCAACCAGCATAGAGCCCATTTTATAAGCCTTAGTTCTGCTATGAGTCTAAGAAAATGGCTTACCGATCCCATAAGGGAAAACTGACAGTCTTCTAGCATTACTATGTCTTGTTAGAAAATAGACTGGTCATACCTGGAGCAGAAAAGTCTGCAAACTGTTCCCCCCAACTGAAGTTCTCTGGTTTCAACAGTCCTGCGTGGGAACAGCAATGGATTTTAGTTACTGGTGCTAAAATCATACTCCTCTTTTAACAGAACTCTTCATCACTTTCTGTTGTAGAGTAAATAGTACAAACCGGCACTATTTTAAAATAAACTCTTGATAGAAGAAAACATAATTTATGCTTATATGATAAATTTATTTCTCTTGTAGTGTATCCAGTCCACGGATCATCCATTACTTATGGGATATTCTCCTTCCCAACAGGAAGTTGCAAGAGGATCACCCACAGCAGAGCTGCTATATAGCTCCTCCCCTAACTGCCATATCCAGTCATTCGACCGAAACAAACCGAGAAAGGGGAAACCATAGGGTGCAGTGGTGACTGTAGTTTAATTAAATTTTAGACCTGCCTTAAAATGACAGGGCGGGCCGTGGACTGGATACACTACAAGAGAAATAAATTTATCAGGTAAGCATAAATTATGTTTTCTCTTGTTAAGTGTATCCAGTCCACGGATCATCCATTACTTATGGGATACCAATACCAAAGCTAAAGTACACGGATGATGGGAGGGACAAGGCAGGGATTAAGCGGAAGGAACCACTGCCTGAAGAACCTTTCTCCCAAAAACAGCCTCCGAAGAAGCAAAAGTATCAAATTTGTAAAATTTTGAAAAAGTGTGAAGCGAAGACCAAGTCGCGGCCTTGCAAATCTGTTCAACAGAGGCCTCATTTTTAAAGGCCCAGGTGGAAGCCACAGCTCTGGTAGAATGAGCTGTAATTCTTTCAGGGGGCTGCTGTCCAGCAGTCTCATAGGCTAGGCGTATAATACTCCGAAGCCAAAAGGAAAGAGAGGTTGCCAAAGCTTTTTGACCTCTCCTCTGTCCAGAATAAACAACAAACAGGGAAGATGTTTGACGAAAATCTTTAGTAGCTTGTAAGTAAAACTTCAAGGCACGGACTACGTCCAGATTATGTAAAAGACGTTCCTTCTTTGAAGAAGGATTAGGACACAATGATGGAACAACAATCTCTTGATTGATATTCTTGTTAGAAACCACCTTAGGTAAAAACCCAGGTTTGGTACGCAGAACTACCTTATCTGCATGAAAAATCAGATAAGGAGAATCACATTGTAAGGCAGATAGCTCAGAGACCAAGTTTAAGCTCCATGGGGGAGCAAGAGGTTTAAACACAGGCTTAATTCTAACCAAAGCCTGACAAAATGCCTGGATGTCTGGAACTTCTGCCAGACGCTTGTGCAAAAGAATAGACAGAGCAGAAATCTGTCCCTTTAAGGAACTAGCTGATAATCCTTTGTCCAAACCCTCTTGGAGAAAGGACAATATCCTAGGAATCCTAACCTTACTCCATGAGTAATTCTTGGATTCACACCAGTAAAGATATGTACGCCTTATCTTGTGATAGATTGTCCTGGTAACAGGCTTTCGTGCCTGTATTAAGGTATCAATGACTGACTCGGAGAAGCCACGCTTTGATAGAATCAAGCGTTCAATCTCCATGCAGTCAGTCTCAGAGAGATTAGATTTGGATGATTGAAAGGACCTTGTATTAGAAGGTCCTGTCTTAGAGGCAGAGTCCATGGTGGAAAGGATGACATGTCCACTAGGTCTGCATACCAGGTCCTGCGTGGCCACGCAGGCGCTATTAGAATCACAGATGCTCTCTCCTGTTTGATCGCCATGAGATCCAACTCTGGTTTGCCCCAACGATGAATCAACTGAGCAAACACCTCCGGATGGAGTTCCCACTCCCCCGGGTGAAAAGTCTGACGACTTAGAAAATCCGCCTCCCAGTTCTCCACGCCTGGGATATGGATTGCTGACAGGTGGCAAGAGTGAGTCTCTGCCCAGCAAATTATTTTTGAGACTTCTAACATCGCTAGGGAACTCCTGGTTCCCCCTTGATGGTTAATGTAAGCCACAGTCGTGATATTGTCCGACTGAAATCTGATGAACCTCAGTGTTGCTAACTGAGGCCAAGCCAGAAGAGCATTGAATATTGCTCTTAACTCCAGAATATTTATCGGAAGGAGTTTCTCCTCCTGAGTCCACGATCCCTGTGCCTTCAGGGAGTTCCAGACTGCACCCCAACCTAGAAGGCTGGCATCTGTTATTACAATTGTCCAATCTGGCCTGCGAAAGGTCATACCCTCGGACAGGTGGACCCGAGACAACCACCAGAGAAGAGAATCTCTGGTCTCTTGATCCAGATTTAGCAGAGGGGACAAATCTGTGTAATCCCCATTCCACTGATTTAGCATGCATAATTGCAGCGGTCTGAGATGTAGGCGCGCAAATGGCACTATGTCCATTGCCGCTACCATTAAGCCGATCACCTCCATACACTGAGCCACCGAAGGGCGCGGAATGGAATGAAGAATACAGCAAGCATTTAGAAGCTTTGATATCCTGGACTCAGTCAGGTAAATTTTCATCTCTACAGAATCTATAAGAGTTCCTAAGAAGGAGACTCTTGTGAGTGGGGATAGAGAACTCTTTTCCTCGTTCACTTTCCACCCGTGCGATCTCAGAAATGCCAGAACTATCTCTGTATGAGACTTGGCAATTTGAAAGCTTGACGCCTGTATCAGGATGTCGTCTAGATACGGAGCCACCGCTATGCCTCGCGGTCTTAGAACCGCCAGAAGTGAGCCCAGAACCTTTGTAAAGATTCTTGGGGCTGTAGCCAACCCGAAGGGAAGAGCTACAAATTGGTAATGCCTGTCTAGAAAGGCAAACCTTAGGAACCGATGATGATCTTTGTGAATCGGTATGTGAAGGTAGGCATCCTTTAAGTCCACTGTGGTCATGTACTGACCCTCTTGGATCATGGGTAGGATGGTCCGAATAGTTTCCATTTTGAAAGATGGAACTCTTAGGAATTTGTTTAAGATCTTTAGATCCAAAATTGGTCTGAAGGTTCCCTCTTTTTTGGAACAGATTTGAATAAAAACCCTGTCCTTGTTCCGTCCGCGGAACTGGATGGATCACTCCCATTACTAGGAGGTCTTGCACACAGCGTAGGAATGCCTCTTTCTTTATCTGATTTGCAGATAACCTTGAAAGATGAAATCTCCCTTGTGGAGGGGAAGCTTTGAAGTCCAGAAGATATCCCTGAGATATGATCTCCAGCGCCCAGGGATCCTGAATATCTCTTGCCCACGCATGGGCGAAGAGAAAAAGTCTGCCCCCTACTAGATCCGTCGCCGGATAGGGGGCCGTTCCTTCATGCTGTCTTAGAGGCAGCAGCAGGCTTTCTGGCCTGCTTGCCTTTGTTCCAGGACTGGTTAGGTTTCCAGGCCTGCATAGATTGAGCAAAAGTTCCCTCTTGTCTTGAAGCGGAGGAAGTTGATGCTGCACCTGCCTTGGAATTTCGAAAGGCACGAAAATTAGACTGTTTGGCCTTTGATTTGGCCCTGTCCTGAGGAAGGGTATGACCCTTACCTCCAGTAATGTCAGCAATAATTTCTTTCAAACCAGTTCCAAATAAGGTCTGCCCCTTGAAAGGAATGTTGAGTAATTTAGACTTTGAAGTCACATCAGCTGACCAGGATTTGAGCCATAACGCCCTACGCGCCTGGATGGCGAATCCGGAATTCTTAGCCGTTAGTTTATTCAAATGAACAATGGCATCAGAAACACATGAGTTAGCTAGCTTAAGAGTTCTAAGCTTGTCAACAATTTCAGTCAATGGAGCTGTATGGATGTCTCTTCCAGGGCCTCAAACCAGAATGCCGCCGCAGCAGTGACAGGCGCAATGCATGCAAGGGGCTGTAAAATAAAACCTTGTTGAATAAACATTTTCTTAAGGTAACCCTCTAATTTTTTATCCATTGGATCTGAAAAAGCACAACTGTCCTCAACCGGGAAAGTGGTACGCTTTGCTAAAGTAGAAACTGCTCCCTCCACCTTAGGGACTGTCTGCCATAAGTCCCGTGTAGTGGCATCTATTGGAAACATTTTTCTAAATATAGGAGGTGGGGAAAAGGGCACACCGGGCCTATCCCACTCCTTACTAATAATTTCTGTAAGCCTTTTAGGTATTGGAAAAACATCAGTACTCACCGGCACTGCATAGTATTTATCCAGCCTACACAATTTCTCTGGCACTGCAATTGTGTCACAGTCATTCAGAGCAGCTAATACCTCCCCAAGCAATACACGGAGGTTCTCAAGCTTAAATTTAAAATTAGAAATCTCTGAATCAGGTCTCCCCGAATCAGAGACGTCACCCACAGACTGAAGCTCTCCGTCCTCAGGTTCTGCATATTGTGACGCAGTATCAGACATGGCTCTTACAGCATCTACGCGCTCTGTATCTCATCTAACCCCAGAGCTATCGCGCTTGCCTCTCAATTCAGGCAATCTGGATAATACCTCTGACAGGGTATTATTCCTGATTGCAGCCATGTCCTGCAAAGTAATCGCTATGGGCGTCCCTGATGTACTTGGCGCCATATTAGCGTGCGTCCCTTGAGCGGGAGGCGAAGGGTCTGACACGTGGGGAGAGTTAGTCGGCATAACTTCCCCCTCGACAGACCCCTCTGGTGACAATTCTTTTATAGATAAAGACTGATCTTTACTGTTTAAGGTGAAATCAATACATTTAGTACACATTCTCCTATGGGGCTCCACCATGGCTTTTAAACATAATGAACAAGTATCCTCCGTTTCAGACATGTTTGTACAGACTAGCAATGAGACTAGCAAGCTTGGAAAACACTTTAAAGCAAGTTAACAAGCAATATAAAAAACGTTACTGTGCTTTAAGAGAAACAAATTTTGACAAAATTTGAAAACAGAATTTATGCTTACCTGATAAATTACTTTCTCCAACGGTGTGTCCGGTCCACGGCGTCATCCATTACTTGTGGGAAATATTCTCCCCCACAGGGAAAGGCAAGGAGAGCACACAGCAAGAGCTGTCCATATAGCTCCCCCTCTGGCTCCGCCCCCCAGTCATTCGACCGACGGTTAGGAGAAAAAGGAGAAACTATAGGGTGCCGTGGTGACTGTAGTGTATAAAGAAAAAAAAATTCAACCTGATTAGGAAACCAGGGCGGGCCGTGGACCGGACACACCGTTGGAGAAAGTAATTTATCAGGTAAGCATAAATTCTGTTTTCTCCAACATTGGTGTGTCCGGTCCAAGGCGTCATCCATTACTTGTGGGAACCAATACCAAAGCTTTAGGACACGGATGAAGGGAGGGAGCAAATCAGGTTACCTAAATGGAAGGCACCACGGCTTGCAAAACCTTTCTCCCAAAAATAGCCTCCGAAGAAGCATAAGTATCAAATTTGTAGAATTTGGCAAAAGTGTGCAGAGAGGACCAAGTCGCTGCCTTACATATCTGATCAACAGAAGCCTCGTTCTTGTAGGCCCAAGTGGAAGCCACAGCCCTAGTAGGGTGAGCTGTGATTCGGTCAGGAGGTTGCTGTCCGGCAGTCTCATAAGCCAATCGGATAATGCTTTTCAGCCAGAAAGAGAGGTAGCAGTAGCTTTTTGACCTCTCCTCTTACCAGAGTAAACGACAAACAAAGATGAGGTTTGTCTAAAATCTTTTGTTGCTTCTAAGTAAAACTTTAAAGCACGAACAACATCTAAATTGTGTAATAAATGTTCCTTCTTTGAAACTGGATTCGGACACAGAGAAGGAACAACTATTTCCTGGTTAATATTCTTGTTGGAAACAACTTTTGGAAGAAAACCAGGCTTAGTATGCAAAACAACCTTATCTGAATGGAAAACCAGATAGGGTGGATTACATTGCAAAGCAGATAATTCAGAAACTCTTCTAGCAGAAGAAATAACAACCAAAAACAGAACTTTCCAAGATAATAACTTAATATCTATGGAATGTAAAGGTTCAAACGGAACCCCTTGAAGAACTGAAAGAACTAAATTTAGACTCCAAGGAGGAGTCATGGGTCTGTAAACAGGCTTGATTCTAACCAAAGCCTGAACAAAAGCTTGTACATCTGGCACAGCTGCCAGTCATTTGTGTAACAAGACAGATAAAGCAGAAATCTGTCCTTTTAGAGAACTAGCTGACAACCCTTTATCCAAACCTTCTTGGAGAAAGGAGAGAATCTTTGGAATTTTAATCTTACTCCAGGAGAATCCCTTGGATTCACACCAGCAGATATATTTTTTCCATATTTTATGGTAAATCTTTCTAGTCACAGGTTTTCTGGCTTGGACCAGAGTATCTATCACAGAATTCGAAAACCCACGCTTGGATAAAATCAAGCGTTCAATTTCCAAGCAGTCAGCTGCAGAGAAACTAGATTTGGATGTTCGAATGGACCTTGTACTAGAAGATCCTGTCTCAAAGGTAGCTTCCATGGTGGAGCCGATGACATATTCACCAGGTCTGCATACCAAGTCCTGCGTGGCCACGCAGGAGCTATCAGAATCACCAAGGCCTTCTCCTGTTTGATCCTGGCTATGAGCCTGGGAAGGAGAGGAAACGGTGGAAACACATACGCTAAGTTGAACGACCAAGGCGCCACTAATGCATCCACTAGAGTCGCCTTGGGATCCCTGGATCTGGACCCGTAGCAAGGAATCTTGAAGTTCTGACGGGACGCCATTAGATCCATGTCTGGAATGCCCCATAATTGGGTTAACTGAGCAAAGACCTCCGGGTGGAGGTCCCACTCCCCCGGATGGAAAGTCTGACGACTCAAATAGTCTGCCTTCCTGGGATGTGAATAGCAGATAGATGGCAGGAGTGATTCTCTGCCCATTGGATAATCTTGGTTACTTCCTTCATTGCTAGGGAAATCTTTGTTCCCCCCTGATGATTGATGTACGCAACAGTCGTTATGTTGTCCGACTGAAATCTTATGAACCTGGCTTCCGCTAGCTGAGGCCAAGCCAGGAGCGCAAAGAATATTGCTCTTAGTTCCAAAATGTTTATCGGGAGAAGCGACTCTTCCCGAGACCATAGGCCCTGAGCTTTCAGGGAATCCCAGACCGCGCCCCACCCCAAGAGGCTGGCGTCGGTCGTGACGATGACCCACTCCGGTCTGCGGAAACTCATTCCCTGAGACAGGTGATCCTGGGTCAACCACCAGAGAAGTGAGTCCCTGGTTACCTGGTCTACTTGAATTTGGGGAGACAAGTCTGTATAGTCCCCATTCCACTGATTGAGCATGCACAGCTGTAATGGTCTTAGATGAATTCGAGCAAAAGGAACCACGTCCATTGCTGCGACCATTAGTCCTATTACTTCCATGCACTGAGCTATGGAGGGTTGAGGAATAGAATGAAGAACTTGACAAACGTTTAGAAGCTTTAGCTTTCTGACTTCTGTCAGGAAGATCTTCATTTCCACAGAATCTATTATTGTTCCCAGAAAAGGAACCCTTGTGGACGGTGACAGTGAACTCTTTTCTATGCTCACCTTCCACCCGTGAGATCTGAGAAAAGCCCTTGCTTTGGAAAGAGACCACGCTTGGATTAGGATGTCGTCTAGATAAGGTGCTACAGCGATGCCCCTCGGCCTTAGGACCGCTAGAAGGGACCCTAGCACCTTTGTGAAAATTCTGGGAGCGGTGGCTAAACCGAATGGAAGAGCCACGAACTGGTAATGTTTGTCCAGAAAGGCGAACCTCAGGAACTGATGATGAGTTTTGTGGATTGGAATATGCAGATACGCATCCTTTAGATCCACGGTAGTCAAATATTGACCCTGCTGGATTGTCGGCAAGATTGTCCGAATGGTTTCCATTTTGAAGGATGGAACACTGAGGAACTTGTTTAATATCTTTAAATCCAGAATTGGCCTGAAAGTTCCCTCTTTTTTGGGAACCACAAACAGGTTTGAGTAAAAACCTAGACCTTGTTCCCTGGAGGGGACTGGGTTTATCACTCCCATCTTTGATAGGTCTCTTACACAATGTAAGAATGCCTGTTTCTTTATCTGGTCTGAAGATAAGCGAGACAGGTGGAACCTTTCCCTTGGAGGAAGTCCCTTGAACTCTAGCAGGTATCCCTTGGAGACTATCTCTAGTGCCCAGGGATCCGGAACATCTCTTGCCCAAGCCTGAGCGAAGAGAGATAGTCTGCCCCCTACCAGATCCTGTCTCGGATCGGGGCTACCCCTTCATGCTGTCTTGGTAGCAGCAGCAGCAGGTTTCTTGGTCTGTTTACCCTTGTTCCAGCCTTGCATGGGCTTCCAAGCGTGTTTGGGCTGGGCCGCGTTACCTTCTTGTCTAGCGGCAGTGGAGTTATTAGCTGGTCCGTTCCTGAAATTGCGAAAGAAACGAAAATTAGACTTGTTCTTAGCCTTAAAAGGCCTATCCTGCGGGAGGGCATGGCCCTTACCCCCAGTGATGTCTGAAATAATTTCCTTCAATTCCGGCCCAAAAAGGGTCTTACCCTTGAAAGGAATATTAAGTAACTTAGTCTTGGACGACACATCTGCCGACCAAGATTTCAGCCAAAGCGCCCTCCGCGCTACTATAGCAAAACCTGAGTTTTTCGCCGCCAATTTCGTTATTTGAAAGGCGGCATCCAATATAAAGGAATTAGCTAATTTTAATGCGTGAATTCTGTCCATGACTTCTTCATAGGAAGTCTCTTTCTGGAGCGACCTTTCTAGTTCCTCGAACCAAAAAGACGCCGCTGAAGTGACAGTAATAACACACGTAGCTGGTTGAAGGATGAACCCTTGCTGAACAAAAATCTTTTTAAGCAATCCTTCCAAATTTTTATCCATAGGATCTTTGAAAGCGCAGCTGTCCTCTATAGGAATAGTGGTGCGCTTCGCTAGTGTTGAAACAGCTCCCTCAACCTTCGGGACCGTCTGCCATGCATCCCTTCTAGGGTCTACTATGGGAAACATTTTCTTAAATATAGGAGGTGGGGCAAAGGGTACACCTGGCTTCTCCCACTCCTTTTCCACTATGTTCGCTGCCCTTTTGGGTATTGGAAAAGCATCGTCGTGCACTGGGACCTCACAGTCATCCAGAGTAGCTAATACCTCCTTTAGCAAAGCGCGGAGATGTTCTAGCTTAAACTTAAATGCTACTATATCAGGTTCTGCCTGTTGAGAAATTTTTCCTGAGTCTGAAATTTCACCCTCAGACAGCCCTTCCCTCACAGCCAATTCCGATTGATGTGAGGGTAAAATAGATAAAGCATCGTCAGAGTCTGATTGTTCATCCCTTTTATCTGTATTTAAAGCTGAACAATCACGCTTTCTCTGAAATGCTGGCAGTTTGGATAAAAGATTTGCTATAGAATTATCCACTACTGCTGTTAATTGTTGCATAGAAATAAGCACTGGCGCGCTAGGTGTCGCCTGCGCGAGCAAAGCTGGTGTAGACACAGAAGGAGAGGATGTAGAACTATCCCCACTACCTTCATTAGATAAATCATCTTGGGCAACATTATGAAATGTAACAGAGCTGTCCTCATTTTGTTTGGACGCTATGGCACAATTATCACAAACACTCGAAGGGGGAACCACATTTGTCTCTACACACACAGAACATAGGTTATCTGATGGCACAGACATGTTAAACAGATTTAGGCAGGCAAACAATGCAATAAAAACGATTTTAAACAAAAACGTTACTGTCTCTTTAAATAATAAAATGACACACTTTATTTCTGAATGTTCAAAAAACTATGAAGGCAATATCCGATTTTTCTGAAATTTGGACCCCAGTGTCTTAATGCTTTGAAAGTATTGCACAGCAAATATGGAGACTCTAGCTCTTAAAACAAGCAAACCGGAGCTAATTGTTGGATTTAACCGTTTTTATACACCACAATCCCTGCTTACAGCATTGCTGCAGCTTTTACCTTTCTTAGGGGTCAATCATCCACAGAAATAAGCCTTCTGGAGTCAATTTCTGAGCCACAGGACCCTCTCACATGGAACTGCATGCACTGCCTTGAAATTAACTGAAGTGCCAAAATGAGGCCTCCTCCCTCAGTACACTAGAGTGAAGGGGCCTTCCTGACTAGATTTAGGTGTCTAAAGCAAGCCAGATCAATAAAAAACGTCCCCAAGTGTATATGAGCTTATAAAACATTTCAATTGCCATCATATTGTAATAAAAAACAATCGATTTGGCCCCTGACAGTGTCTACCAGCATAAAAATCAAAAAGGGGAAGCCTGTTATCTTTTTTGCTGAGGTGAAAGAAAAATGGCTTACCGTTTTCCCTGAGGGGAAAAATGACTGTCATCTAGCATTAGCCTGTGTTGTTAGAAGGAGACTAGTCATAACTGAAGCAGATAAGTCTGCAAACTGTTACCCCCAACTGAAGTTCTCTGGTTTCAACAGTCCTGCGTGGTAACAGAAATGGATTTTAGTTACTTGTGCTAAAATCATAGCCCTCTTAAACAGAAATCTTCATCACTTTTCTGTTGTAGAGTAAATAGTACAAGCCAGCACTATTTTAAAATAACAAACTCTTGATAGAAGAATATAAAACTACAACTAACACCACAAACTCCTCACCATCCCCGTGGAGATGCTACTTGTTCAGAACGGCAAGGAGAATGACTGGGGGGCGGAGCCAGAGGGGGAGCTATATGGACAGCTCTTGCTGTGTGCTCTCCTTGCCTTTCCCTGTGGGGGAGAATATTTCCCACAAGTAATGGATGACGCCGTGGACCGGACACACCAATGTTGGAGAAATAACAGTGAAAAAAGGCAGTTACACTAACAAAATTTTTACAGTGTATGTAACAAGTCAGCAGAGCATTGCACCCACTTGCAAATGGATGATTAACCCCTTAATAACAAAAACAGAATAATAAATGACAAAAACGTTTTGTAAACACAGTCACAACAACTGCCACAGTCTACTGTGATTGTTACCCTCCTCAAACACGACTTTGAAGCCTTTTGAGCCCTTCAGAGATGTCCTGTATCATGCAGAGGGAAGCTGAATGTCTCTGTCAGTATTTTTATCTGCACAGAAAAGCACTAAAATAGGCCCTTCCCACTCATATTGCAACAGTGGAAAGCTTCAGGAAACTGTCTCTAGGCAGAAATCAAACCAGCCATGTGGAAAAAAACTAGGCCCCAATAAGTTTTGTCACCAAACATATATAAAAACGATTAACATGCCAGCAAACGTTTTATATTACATTTTTATAAGAGTATGCATCTCTATTAATAAGCCTGATACCAGTAGCTATCACTGCATTTAAGGCTTTACTTACATTAATCCGGTATAAGCAGCATTTTCTAGCAAATTCCATCCCTAGAAAAATATTAACTGCACATACCTTATTGCAGGAAAACCTGCACGCCATTCCCTCTCTGAAGTTACCTCACTCCTCAGAATATGTGGGAACAGCCATGGATCTTAGTTACTTCTGCTAAGATCATAGAAAATGCAGGCAGATTCTTCTTCTAAATACTGCCTGAGATAAACAGCACACTCCGGTACCATTTAAAAATAACAAACTTTTGATTGAAGAAATAAACTACCGTAAGTATAAAACACCACTCTCCTCTTACGACCTCCATCTTTGTTGAGGGTTGCAAGAGAATGACTGGATATGGCAGTTAGGGGAGGAGCTATATAGCAGCTTTGCTGTGGGTGATCCTCTTGCAACTTCCTGTTGGGAAGGAGAATATCCCATAAGTAATGGATGATCCGTGGACTGGATACACTTAACAAGAGAAATAAAAACTACAACTAACACCACATACTCTTTACCATCCCCGTGGAGATGCTACTTGTTCAGAGCGGCAAAGAGAATGACTGGGGGGCGGAGCCAGAGGGGGGGCTATATGGACAGCTCTTGCTGTGTGCTCTCTTTGCCATTTCCTGTAGGGGAGGAGAATATCCCACAAGTAAGGATGAAGCCGTGGACCGGACACACCAATGTAGGAGAAATAAATAATGAGTATATTCCAAAGTTGTTTTATTATGCATAATTAAATATCTTATGTTAAAGCTACACTAAACACAGGCTAAACTGACAGTCATGGTATAATGTGATGCCTGGTTGTCATGGTAACAGTCTTAGGGGAGTGGCTTATGTGATGCAGCAGTTATGCCACAAAACCAACTGACAACACAAAGCAACCACCCTCATAACTGCTGTTCACTTTACTAGAGTTGTTTAGTTTAGAGTGAATAGAGCGCGGGAACTGTCAAATCCCAAACTCCCTATAAATATAAGCTCCTTCCAACTTATATATATGTGAATTTTAGTGGAATTTGTGTGGATATAGGGGCGTGGTACACTTAAGGGATATAGTTTGATTTATAAGGAATACAGAATTTTCCAAATTGTTACTAAATCGTGCAGATTCTCAATTTATTACTGGGTCCAAATAACCAATGTTTACAGGTGTAAAGAAAAAATTGATAAAACAGAATTTATGTTTACCTGATAAATTACTTTCTCCAACGGTGTGTCCGGTCCACGGCGTCATCCTTACTTGTGGGATATTCTCTTCCCCAACAGGAAATGGCAAAGAGCCCAGCAAAGCTGGTCACATGATCCCTCCTAGGCTCCGCCTTCCCCAGTCATTCGACCGACGTAAAGGAGGAATATTTGCATAGGAGAAATCATATGATACCGTGGTGACTAGTTAAAGAAAATAAATTATCAGACCTGATTAAAAAACCAGGGCGGGCCGTGGACCGGACACACCGTTGGAGAAAGTAATTTATCAGGTAAACATAAATTCTGTTTTCTCCAACATAGGTGTGTCCGGTCCACGGCGTCATCCTTACTTGTGGGAACCAATACCAAAGCTTTAGGACACGGATGATGGGAGGGAGCAAATCAGGTCACCTAGATGGAAGGCACCACGGCTTGCAAAACCTAGTGGAATGAGCTGTGATTCTTTCAGGAGGCTGCCGTCCGGCAGTCTCGTAAGCCAATCTGATGATGCTTTTAAGCCAAAAAGAGAGAGAGGTAGAAGTTGCTTTTTGACCTCTCCTTTTACCAGAATAAACAACAAACAAGGAAGATGTTTGTCTAAAATCCTTTGTAGCATCTAAATAGAATTTTAGAGCACGAACTACATCCAAATTGTGCAACAAACGTTCCTTCTTTGAAACTGGATTCGGACACAAAGAAGGCACGACTATCTCCTGGTTAATGTTTTTGTTAGAAACAACTTTCGGAAGAAAACCAGGTTTAGTACGCAAAACCACCTTATCTGCATGGAACACCAGATAAGGAGGAGAACACTGCAGAGCAGATAACTCTGAAACTCTTCTAGCAGAAGAAATTGCAACCAAAAACAAAACTTTCCAAGATAATAACTTAATATCTACGGAATGTAAGGGTTCAAACGGAACCCCCTGAAGAACTGAAAGAACTAAATTGAGACTCCAAGGAGGAGTCAAAGGTTTGTAAACAGGCTTGATTCTAACCAGAGCCTGAACAAAAGCTTGAACATCTGGCACAGCCGCCAGCTTTTTGTGAAGTAAAACAGACAAAGCAGAAATCTGTCCCTTCAAAGAACTTGCAGATAATCCTTTCTCCAAACCTTCTTGAAGAAAGGATAGAATCTTAGGAATTTTTATCTTGTTCCAAGGGAATCCTTTAGATTCACACCAACAGATATATTTTTTCCATATTTTATGGTAGATTTTTCTAGTTACAGGCTTTCTGGCCTGAACAAGAGTATCAATGACAGAATCTGAGAACCCTCGCTTTGATAAAATCAAGCATTCAATCTCCAAGCAGTCAGTTGGAGTGAGACCAGATTCGGATGTTCGAACGGACCTTGAACAAGAAGGTCCCGTCTCAAAGGTAGCTTCCATGGTGGAGCCGATGACATATTCACCAGGTCTGCATACCAAGTCCTGCGTGGCCACGCAGGAGCTATCAAGATCACCGATGCCCTCTCCTGATTGATCCTGGCTACCAGCCTGGGGATGAGAGGAAACGGTGGGAATACATAAGCTAGGTTGAAGGTCCAAGGTGCTACTAGTGCATCTACTAGAGTCGCCTTGGGATCCCTGGATCTGGACCCGTAGCAAGGAACCTTGAAGTTCTGACGAGAGGCCATCAGATCCATGTCTGGAATGCCCCACAATTGAGTAATTTGGGCAAAGATTTCCGGATGGAGTTCCCACTCCCCCGGATGAAATGTCTGACGACTCAGAAAATCCGCTTCCCAATTTTCCACTCCTGGGATGTGGATTGCAGACAAGTGGCAGGAGTGAGTCTCCGCCCATTGAATGATTTTGGTCACTTCTTCCATCGCCAGGGAACTCCTTGTTCCCCCTTGATGGTTGATATACGCAACAGTCGTCATGTTGTCCGATTGAAACCGTATGAATTTGGCCTTTGCTAGCTGAGGCCAAGCCTTGAGAGCATTGAATATCGCTCTCAGTTCCAGAATATTTATCGGGAGAAGAGATTCTTCCCGAGACCAAAGACCCTGAGCTTTCAGGAGTCCCCAGACCGCGCCCCAGCCCACCAGACTGGCGTCGGTCGTGACAATGACCCACTCTGGTCTGCGGAAGCTCATCCCCTGTGACAGGTTGTCCAGGGACAGCCACCAACGGAGTGAATCTCTGGTCCTCTGATCTACTTGTATCGTCGGAGACAAGTCTGTATAATCCCCATTCCACTGACTGAGCATGCACAGTTGTAATGGTCTCAGATGAATTCGCGCAAAAGGAACTATGTCCATTGCCGCGACCATCAAACCTATTACTTCCATGCACTGCGCTATGGAAGGAAGAGGAACAGAATGAAGTACTTGACAAGAGTTTAGAAGTTTTGATTTTCTGGCCTCTGTCAGAAAAATCCTCATTTCTAAGGAGTCTATTATTGTTCCCAAGAAGGGAACTCTTGTTGACGGAGATAGAGAACTTTTTTCTACGTTCACTTTCCACCCGTGAGATCTGAGAAAGGCCAGGACAATGTCCGTATGAGCCTTTGCTTGTGGAAGGGACGACGCTTGAATCAGAATGTCGTCCAAGTAAGGTACTACTGCAATGCCCCTTGGTCGTAGCACCGCTAGAAGGGACCCTAGTACCTTTGTGAAAATTCTTGGAGCAGTGGCTAATCCGAATGGAAGTGCCACAAACTGGTAATGCTTGTCCAGAAAGGCGAACCTTAGGAACCGATGATGTTCCTTGTGGATAGGAATATGTAGATACGCATCCTTTAAATCCACCGTGGTCATGAATTGACCTTCCTGGATGGAAGGAAGAATTGTCCGAATGGTTTCCATTTTGAACGTTGGAACCTTGAGAAACTTGTTTAGGATCTTGAGATCTAAGATTGGTCTGAATGTTCCCTCTTTTTTGGGAACTATGAACAGATTGGAGTAGAACCCCATCCCTTGTTCTCCTAATGGAACAGGATGAATCACTCCCATTTTTAACAGGTCTTCTACACAATGTAAGAATGCCTGTCTTTTTATGTGGTCTGAAGACAATTGAGACCTGTGGAACCTCCCCCTTGGGGGAAGCCCCTTGAATTCCAGAAGATAACCTTGGGAGACTATTTCCAGCGCCCAAGGATCCAGAACATCTCTTGCCCAAGCCTGAGCGAAGAGAGAAAGTCTACCCCCCACCAGATCCGGTCCTGGATCGGGGGCCAACATCTCATGCTGTCTTGGTAGCAGTGGCAGGTTTCTTGGCCTGCTTACCTTTGTTCCAGCCTTGCATTGGCCTCCAGGCTGGCTTGGCTTGAGAAGTATTACCCTCTTGCTTAGAGGATGTAGCACTTGGGGCTGGTCCGTTTCTGCGAAAGGGACGAAAATTTGGTTTATTCTTAGCCTTGAAAGACCTATCCTGAGGAAGGGCGTGGCCCTTACCCCCAGTGATATCAGAAATAATCTCTTTCAAGTCAGGGCCAAACAGCGTTTTCCCCTTGAAAGGAATGTTAAGCAATTTGTTCTTGGAAGACGCATCCGCTGACCAAGATTTTAGCCAAAGCGCTCTGCGCGCCACAATAGCAAACCCAGAATTTTTCGCCGCTAATCTAGCCAATTGCAAAGTGGCGTCTAAAGTAAAAGAGTTAGCCAATTTGAGAGCATGAATTCTGTCCAAAATCTCCTCATAAGAAGAATCTTTATTGAGCGCCTTTTCTAGTTCATCGAACCAGAAACACGCTGCTGTAGTGACAGGAACAATGCATGAAATTGGTTGTAGAAGGTAACCTTGCTGAACAAACATCTTTTTAAGCAAACCCTCTCATTTTTTATCCATAGGATCTTTGAAAGCACAACTATCCTCTATAGGGATAGTGGTGCGTTTGTTTAGAGTAGAAACCGCCCCCTCGACCTTGGGGACTGTCTGCCATAAGTCCTTTCTGGGGTCGACCATAGGAAACAATTTCTTAAATATAGGGGGAGGGACGAAAGGTATGCCGGGCCTTTCCCATTCTTTGTTTACAATGTCCGCCACCCGCTTGGGTATAGGAAAAGCTTCGGGGGGCCCCGGGACCTCTAGGAACTTGTCCATCTTACATAATTTCTCTGGAATGACCAAATTCTCACAATCATCCAGAGTAGATAACACCTCCTTAAGCAGAGCGCGGAGATGTTCCAATTTAAATTTGAATGTAATCACATCAGGTTCAGCTTGTTGAGAAATTTTCCCTGAATCTGAAATTTCTCCCTCAGACAAAACCTCCCTGGCCCCCTCAGACTGGTGTAGGGGCACTTCAGAACCAATATCATCAGCGTCCTCATGCTCTTCAGTATTTTCTAAAACAGAGCAGTCGCGCTTTCGCTGATAAGTGGGCATTTTGGCTAAAATGTTTTTGATAGAATTATCCATTACAGCCGTTAATTGTTGCATAGTAAGGAGTATTGGCGCACTAGATGTACTAGGGGCCTCCTGTGTGGGCAAGACTGGCGTAGACGAAGGAGGGGATGATGCAGTACCATGCTTACTCCCCTCACTTGAGGAATCATCTTGGGCATCATTTTCTCTAAATTTTGTGTCACATAAATCACATCTATTTAAATGAGAAGGAACCTTGGCTTCCCCACATACAGAACACAGTCTATCTGATAGTTCAGACATGTTAAACAGGCATAAACTTGATAACAAAGTACAAAAAACGTTTTAAAATAAAACCGTTACTGTCACTTTAAATTTTAAACTGAACACACTTTATTACTGCAAATGTGAAAAAGTATGAAGGAATTGTTCAAATTTCACCAAAATTTCACCACAGTGTCTTAAAGCCTTAAAAGTATTGCACACCAAATTTGAAAGCTTTAACTCTTAAAATAACGGAACCGGAGCCATTTTTATATTTAACCCCTATACAGTCCCTGGTATCTGCTTTGCTGAGACCCAACCAAGCCCAAAGGGGAATACGATACCAAATGACGCCTTCAGAAAGCTTTTTCTATGTATCTGAGCTCCTCACACATGCATCTGCATGTCTTGCTTCCCAAAAACAACTGCGCAATAGAGGCGCGAAAATGAGGCTCTGCCGGTTATTTTACATAATTCCCAAGAATAAAATAACTCCTCAAAGCTATGAAGTATTAAAAATGCTTATATATCAATCGTTTTAGCCCAGAAAATGTCTACCAGTCTTAAAAGCCCTTGTGAAGCCCTTTATTCTTATGTAATAAAAATGGCTTACCGGATCCCATAGGGAAAATGACAGCTTCCAGCATTACCAAGTCTTGTTAGAAATGTGTCATACCTCAAGCAGCAAAAGTCTGCTCACTGTTTCCCCCAACTGAAGTTAATTCCTCTCAACAGTCCTGTGTGGAAACAGCCATCGATTTTAGTAACGGTTGCTAAAATCATTTTCCTCTTTCAAACAGAAATCTTCATCTCTTTCCTGTTTCAGAGTAAATAGTACATACCAGCACTATTTTAAAATAACAAACTCTTGATTGAAGAATAAAAACTACATTTAAACACCAAAAAACTCTAAGCCATCTCCGTGGAGATGTTGCCTGTACAACGGCAAAGAGAATGACTGGGGAAGGCGGAGCCTAGGAGGGATCATGTGACCAGCTTTGCTGGGCTCTTTGCCATTTCCTGTTGGGGAAGAGAATATCCCACAAGTAAGGATGACGCCGTGGACCGGACACACCTATGTTGGAGAAAACTTATTGTGTAAATGCAACCAAGGGTGAAAAAAGAGTTTAAACCATATAAAGGTTGTGTCTTTTGGAATACTATTTTAATGTTTATTTATTAGTGTATTTAGTGAAAGAATTAACAGAAAGTGCCTGATATTATTACACTGTTTATGGCAGCATTTTACCTTATACCGAAACTAAACGATTTAAAGGAATTGTGTCCCTAATCCATAAGAGTGCGCTAATAGTGTAAATATCCTATATTTAGGATTTTTAGTGAAAACAATTACGTGTAATAAATAGTGTAAATTTCCTATGTAAAGAGTTTCTAGTGAAAGTATTTGTGTAAATGCTAAGTAGCTGACTTCTTAATTAGAATATGTAAAAAACTGTAAACAACAATAATAAATGACTTTAGATAGTGAAATTAAATCAACATAAAATTTATTTAAAAAATATTGCTAAAAAGTTATCCTCATGCTTGGTAATTACCAATAGATGTCAAAATTTCTCTGGGACATCTCCCAGATGTAATGTGAATATTCAAATGAACATATAGAGACCCTATATGTGCAAAACTGCTGCATAAAAAATTATTAAACACAGGATCAAATTAAAAAAAGTCCATTTAAAATCTCAAGAAAGGACTCCAAATGTCTATTCGTATTTTATATTGAGGATTGATAAGCTCAAAGCAGATTTTTATAATGTGCTTCTTATAATTTACTGAGTACCGCTCTTAGTGCTATGCATGCGGCAAGAGAAGCAAAGAAGTAACTCTGTATGCCCAAAGGCAAGGCTAAGATCTAGCTGTTGCAAACACTCTTGCTTGGAGCTTTTTCAGTGTGTGATCCAAAACAGTTAAGCAATCATATACCGCTCTTAGTGCTGTGCACGCGGTAAATCAAACCACTTATTATAACCTTCAAAGAGGTAAGGATTATTCTACGTTCACCTTTCCAATCTGGAGTGTCCCAGTTCGTATCAGTTTAGTTTTACTTACAGTTCTTACTGTTGTGGGAGACCGCACTGCTCTGGCCGCTTACTGCTTCTCCATGCTGTTCTCTCACTCGTTTAGTTTCGGTATAAGGTAAAATGCTGCCATAAACAGTGTAATAATATCAGGCACTTTCTGTTAATTCTTTCACTAAATACACTAATAAATAAACATTAAAATAGTATTCCAAAAGACACAACCTTTATATAGTTTAAACTCTTTTTTCACCCTTGGTTGCATTTACACGATAAGTTTTATCAATTTTTTCTTTACACCTGTAAACATTGGTTATTTGGACCCAGTAATAAATTGAGAATCTGCACGATTTAGTAACAATTTGGAAAATTCTGTATTCCTTATAAATCAAACTATATCCCTTAAAGGGACAGTTCACCCAAAAACTTTCTCCCCTTTAAATTATTCCCAATGATCCTTTTTACCTGCTAGAGTGTATTAAATTGGTTGCAAGTAGCTCCTTTACTCATATTTCAGCATTTGAAATAGCTGATTTAGCTTGTGGTTTCCCAACCTATACTGAAAGTTTTGATACTGGCGTATATGCTATTGACAAGCCTAAGTAAACACAGCCAGCAGAAGAGATTACACCCTCAGTGGGGGCATGATAGTTAAGTAATAAAATTATAATTTTACATTGTTCTCTCTATGTATTGAGCTTTGGTGTTCCAGACTAATATAAGATAAGGAAGCAAGTCTGTGTACATAAAAGTGATAACATAATGAGATCTGATATTACCTGAAGCTCAACCCATTGTAATAGGCTGTGGTTTCAAAGCACAAAACCAGCTACTTCAGATACACAAATAAACCCGAAAATGCAATTTCTCAAATATTTTATGCTCTGCAGTTGGTATAACAAGTCATTTAAAATACATTTATGGAAAAACAATTTTACAGTGTACTGTCCCTTTAAGTGTACCACGCCCCTATATCCACACAAATTCCACTTTACTAGAGTTGCCAGACTGATCCTGCTGAGCTTCAGTATTGACTGGGCTAAACTTTACAACTACAGCTCTGTATATGTGCTGGTGAGAAGAACAGTGACTACCTCCAACACAATGCAAATGGCATCCGGTGGGAGCTGCAGGTATGAACACCAATTACTACAGGTAGTTTTACCATGATCACCCCAACTCAGTAACTGAATAATGCTAAGTCATCTTTTTATACACTGTAAAATAATACAGATAAATTACAGAAGTAATAGCTTAATCTTTGTAGCTTCCTATGGGCACCAGTACTCTGAGACAAAACATAGCATACAAAACTTACATAATAATAATTAATATTATCTTCACACCTTTAACAATAAATATAATTTATTAAATATAATAAATATAATATTTATAAATATATTTTTTAAACATATTATAGCATTATAAGTATTATAGCCAAAACTGTAGGGCACACCAATGCCTTTCTGCGCTTCCTCTACATATCTTTACAAGACTTGCAGCTGGCAGTAAAGGCTTTAAACCAGCTTTAAGGATGGTAAGAATTACTGCATCATTAGTCTGCAAATGCTCTAAAGCAAGGACTTCTAGTAAAGGCCTAGAATATAAACCCCACGGCATGGGTCTGCAATTTATACGCTGCACACTCACTCATACTGGGACCCTCATTAAACACTGTACTGTAAGGTGCAGCATCTGATGCAGCTGTTTTTTTCTGCTTGAGGATGAAGAAAAGGCAACTAGGGATCTGAAATAAATTCAGATCAAACTGATGCGCATCTGGCCAGCAGTATTCGCGCTGATGTCAAATTTCCTTAGGCTGCAAACCAACTTGTGCTGGGAACCTAATGACACACTGTACTGTAAGGTGCAGCATATGATGCTGCTGTTTGTTCTGCTTGACCCAGATGAAGAAAAGGCAACAGGTGATCCGAAATAAATTCAGATTAGACTGATGCGCATCTGGCCAACAGTATTCGCGCTGATGGCAGATGTCCTCACGCTGCAAACTCACTGGTGCTGGGAACCTCATTAAACTCTGTACTGTAAGGTGCAACATCTGATGCAGCTGTTTGTTCTGCTTGACCCGGATAAAGAAAAGACAACTGGCGATCTGAAAAAAATTCAGATCAGACTGATGCGCATATGGCCTGCAGTATACTCGCTGATGGCAGATTTCCTTCAAGGATTTTTATATTACTAAACTGTAAGTATCTAAGGTAAGATTTTCTAAGATTAACAAGTTTTAAGCTCTTTGAGCAAGACATCCCATTACCACATTAGATTGTAAATACAGATCCTGCTCCAAGAGGCTACAGACATGTGCAGTGAGGTCAGATAATTTCTCACATTTCTGTCACACTTTTTCTTTACTTTCCCATTTCCTAGAAATCTTTAGATTTAATTTGGTTCTGTATGTTTAAAGCTTTCTGTACTTTTCAAGGTTTATTGATATACAATATACAAATCATCTCTGTGACACTAGAACTTGAGTCATAACACCAACAATAAAGCATAATTACACTTACACTGCTATAACTTTAATAAACTGATATTAAATTGAATGGCTTAAATCCATTCTTACTACACATATCTGTCTGATGTAATAATGTTAAGGATCTGGGTGAAGAGAATACAATGATATGATTAATATGTTTGCACTTATATCCTCAATGCAATGCCTTGACATAGGGACACCAATAAGCACCTTGCAGCTGGTTTACAATTTTATCTGAGAATTGCAGCAACCTGGAACAAGGACTACTATATCTGTGAAACTAAACTTGAATGTCTACAGTCACTGTGGGACATGTACTACTGTTGGATTTTTGAAGCAGAGTCCTAGTGAAGCACACGATTTGATAGGTCATGGGATGGTCCTGTATTTTATACTTCAGATTAGAAATTGGAAAAAAAACTGCATTATAAGGAACAGTGTGTCATGCACCTATGTTCTTGCATTGGATGAAAAATCCTTACAAGATGTGCATAGACTAATTCATATCTGGCAAGCAGTATAACGAAGACTGGAATACTCTATGGCAGTGGCAGGAAGATTGAAGATTTCAGAGGGACTAGTGTTATGTCACATGCTGAGTGCAGTCTTACATCAGGGATTTCTTTTATTTCTCTACACTGTAAGTACCCAGAGTTAAATACAAGAATGTAAGCTCTTTGAGCAAAGCACTGAAACACTAGATTGTAAGCTCCTTGGAACAGGGTCTGCACTTACACCCATCCTTTAGAGCAGGGACTCGCATTGTACAAAATAAATGTATTGTTGTTAATAGAGTGAGATAAACCCTCCATTTAATTAGTTCAGCAAGGAATAAATATACAATGCATAGAATATACAAATTATCCCACAGAGTATTACTAATTCAAAATGCATTTTAATATGGCACCCCTTATCCTTCTGTCAGTTTAAACCAGTAGTGTAGCAAACTGTGAAATACATGAGGCTTAAATAACACAGCATCAACCATAGGCAGCCTGTTTCGCTACTTTGGGACTCTTTCTCACTCAAGTCATTATGGTTGATGCTGATGTCCTTGAGCATTCCACCCTTTGCTACAGGGCTGCCCATTATATTGAAATGGATTTTGAATTGTAAGTGTTGCAATTTTGCACAGATAAGTACATTTATTTTTGCTAGGATTAATACAATGGAGGAATGAGCCCCAAATGGGCCAAACAGGCTGTCTATGGTTGGTGCTGCTGTTCTGCTCAAGCATTAATTTCACGCTTTGTAAGTGTAATTACGAAAATTAATGTAATCATCAGCAAAACTGGCATATAGCCGTAAACCTCAAATCAATGCTTGAGTCCAATAACATAGCACCTACATCATATTGAAGAGCCCCAATGAGGGCGAAACAACCTGCCTATAGTGAAAAAACACTTTGAAGTATTACAATATATTACCCTGCAAGACAACACTCTTTTTTGTACTGGGTTTGTATGTAAGCAGAACTATTACAGAATAATAAGGCTTCCATATATCATAAGATTAAACATTTTGCCTAATTGCCAAGTGCCCTTGACATAGTAAAAGTGTTTCTACCTAAAACTATTAAATGATAAGATATTCTGCACATATCTGCAATAAATATATTTGTATATTTAAATATGAGGACACAAAGAATATCTCTTAATGATAGCAGTAACTGGATCACCCGAATCACCCAGCAGCAACTGGATCACCCTGGATCACCCGAAAACCTCAAGCAGTTATGTCCATGCTTAAAGGGACAGTACACTGTAAAATTGTTTTTCCATAAATGTATTTTAAATGACTTGTTATACCAACTGCAGAGTATAAAATATTTGAGAAATTGCATTTTTGGGTATATTTGTGTATCTGAAGTAGCTGGTTTTGTGCTTTGAAACCACAGCCTATTACAATGGGTTGAGCTTCAGGTAATATCGGATCTCATTATGTTATCACTTTTATGTACACACTCTTGCTTCCTTATCTTATATTTGTCTGGAACACCAACTCAATACTTGGAGAGAACAATGGAAAATTATCATTTTATTACTTAACTATCATGCCCCCCACTGAGGGTGTAATCTCTTCTGCTGGCTGTGTTTACTTAGGCTTGTCAATAGCGTATACGCCAGTATCAAAACTTTTAGTATAGGTTTGGAAACCACAAGCTAAATCAGCTATTACAAATGCTGAAATATGAGTAAAGGAGCTACTTGCAACCAATTTAATACACTCTAGCAGGTAAAACGGATCATTGGGAATAATTTAAAGGGGAGAAAGTTTTTGGGTGAACTGTCCCTTTAATTCAGTGCAGGCCTCCATTTACCAAGTTGTCTACAAGCTCATCATACTGTAACACACCTAGTAAAGAAGGCTTATTTACAGTATACTGAGAACTTGAAAAACAGCCCTATTAAAACTTAGAAATCAGCTATTTAGATATTTTAAATTGCTCTTTTATCTGGTGTCAGATCAAAGTAATTGCCAAAGAAAGAGGATAACTACATTATGAGAGAGCAAACTTTTTACTTTCAACTCGTAATATGAGCCTGAAACTATCCCTTTGGTTGCCAATAACACATGTACAGAGCAGTGATGTAACCCCCTTGGATGCTAGAGGTAACCAACCCAGCAATGATTGACCACCCTCATGGTTGCCTGTAACACATATAGAAAATGCACAGTGTAACTTCTTTTTGAGCCATATTTCTAATGCATAAAGGCCTAGAAGGTCCATTACATTTAGCTGACAGGGGTCTTTAAAAATACTGGGCATTTAAGCGTCTAGTATTTTTGTACAGATTTTACTGGACAGCCTGTTAAAATACTGGACTGTCCGGTTGAATACTGGACACTTAGCAACCCTAGCAGTTATAGACAGATATATAGCAGGGTTAGTTTTATGGAGACTGCAGTGTGCCTTTCTAATTCTCAGAAATTGAAAACTCATAATTTCCAGACTTAAATAACAGAAAAGAGGACAAAATAAATAATGAAATTATACTTTGTATATTGCAGAATTGTTTTAAATTACAGGAAAAGCAGGCAATAATAATGCAAAAATGTTTTGTAATATAGTCTGGGGGATTAAATTGAGTTTAAAGGGACACGAAAATCAATTTTTTTTCTTTGATGATTTAGGTAGAACATACAATTTTAAACACTTTTCCAGTTTACTTCTGTTATCAAATTTGTTTCATTCTTTTGGAATCATTTCTTGAAGTAGCAGCAATGCACTAATGGTTTCTAACTGAACACATGGGTGAGCCAATGACAATCAGTATATATATGCGCCCACCAATCAACAGCTAGAACGTAAGTTCTTTGCTGCTCCTGAGCTTTCCTAGATATACCTTACAGCAAAGGATAACAAGAGAAGGAAGCAAATAGGAAGCAAATTAAATAATAGAAGTCAATTGGAAAGTTGTGTAAAATTATATGCCCTATCTGAATCATAATTGTCTAATTAACACTTTACTGTCCCTTTAACCCCTTAGTGACCAGACCATTTTTCAATGTTCTTACCCTTAAGGACCAGGGCTGTTTTTACATTTCTGCAGTGTTTGTGTTTAGCTGTAATTTTCTTCTTACTCATTTAATGTACCCACACATATTATATACCGTTTTTTCTCGCCATTAAATGGACTTTCTAAAGATATCATTATTTTCATCACATAATTTACTATAATTTTTTGTTATAAAATATGATAAAAAAAAAAAAAAGAAAAAACACACACTTTTTTTAACTTTGACCCCAAAATCTGTTACACATCTACAACCACCAAAAAACACCCATGCTACATAGTTTCTAAATTTTGTCCTGAGTTTAGAAATACCCAATGTTAACATGTTCTTTGATTTTATTTTTTGCAAGCTATAGGGCAATAAGTACAAGTAGCACTTTGCTATTTCCAAACCATTTTTATTTTCCTCAAAATTAGCGATAGTTACATTGTAACACTGATATCTGTCAAGAATCCCTGAATAACCCTTCACATGTATATATATTTTTTTTAGTAGACAACCCAGTACTAAAATAAAAGTATATATATATATATATTTATTCATTCTTCAGTGTAGGATCCCTCATTAGCCCCCAATCTCCTTATTTCCTCCCAAACAGCTCTCTAACCCTTCCCTCTCTACCTATTTGCCACCATCTTGGGTACTGACAGCTGTCTGCCAGTACCCAGTTTGCTAAAAATTAGGCTTTTTTTTTATAAAACCCCAAAAAAAACATAATTTATGTAAGAACTTACCTGATAAATTCATTTCTTTCATATTAGCAAGAGTCCATGAGCTAGTGACGTATGGGATATACATTCCTACCAGGAGGGGCAAAGTTTCCCAAACCTCAAAATGCCTATAAATACACCCCTCACCACACCCACAATTCAGTTTAACGAATAGCCAAGAAGTGGGGTGATAAAAAAGTGCGAAAGCATATAAAATAAGGAATTGGAATAATTGTGCTTTATACAAAAATCATAACCACCACAAAAAAAGGGCGGGCCTCATGGACACTTGCTAATATGAAAGAAATTAATTTATCAGGTAAGTTCTTACATAAATTATGTTTTCTTTCATGTAATTAGCAAGAGTCCATGAGCTAGTGACGTATGGGATAATGATTACCCAAGATGTGGATCTTTCCACGCAAGAGTCACTAGAGAGGGAGGGATAAAATAAAGACAGCCAATTCCTGCTGAAAATAATCCACACCCAAAATAAAGTTTAATGAAAAACATAAGCAGAAGATTCAAACTGAAACCGCTGCCTGAAGTACTTTTCTACCAAAAACTGCTTCAGAAGAAGAAAATACATCAAAAATGGTAGAATTTAGTAAAAGTATGCAAAGAGGACCAAGTTGCTGCTTTGCAAATCTGATCAATCGAAGCTTCATTCCTAAACGCCCAGGAAGTAGAAACTGACCTAGTAGAATGAGCTGTAATCCTTTGAGGCGGAGTTTTACCCGACTCAACATAGGCAAGATGAATTAAAGATTTCAACCAAGATGCCAAAGAAATGGCAGAAGCTTTCTGGCCTTTTCTAGAACCGGAAAAGATAACAAATAAACTAGAAGTCTTTCGGAAAGACTTAGTAGCTTCAACATAATATTTCAAAGCTCTAACAACATCCAAAGAATGCAATGATTTCTCCTTAGAATTCTTAGGATTAGGACATAATGAAGGAACCACAATTTCTCTACTAATGTTGTTAGAATTCACAACTTTAGGTAAAAATTCAAAAGAAGTTCGCAACACTGCATTATCCTGATGAAAAATCAGAAAAGGAGACTCACAAGAAAGAGCAGATAATTCAGAAACTCTTCTGGCAGAAGAGATTGCCAAAAGGAACAAAACTTTCCAAGAAAGTAATTTAATATCCAATGAATGCATAGGTTCAAACGGAGGAGCTTGAAGAGCCCCCAGAACCAAATTCAAACTCCAAGGAGGAGAAATTGACTTAATGACAGGTTTTATACGAACCAAAGCTTGTACAAAACAATGAATATCAGGAAGATTAGCAATCTTTCTGTGAAAAAGAACAGAAAGAGCAGAGATTTGTCCTTTCAAAGAACTTGCGGATAAACCTTTATCTAAACCATCCTGAAGAAACTGTAAAATTCTCGGAATTCTAAAAGAATGCCAAGAAAAATGATGAGAAAGACACCAAGAAATATAAGTCTTCCAGACTCTATAATATATCTCTCTGGATACAGATTTACGAGCCTGTAACATAGTATTAATCACAGAGTCAGAGAAACCTCTTTGACCAAGAATCAAGCGTTCAATCTCCATACCTTTAAATTTAAGGATTTGAGATCCTGATGGAAAAAAACATAATTTATGTAAGAACTTACCTGATAAATTCATTTCTTTCATATTAGCAAGAGTCCATGAGCTAGTGACGTATGGGATATACATTCCTACCAGGAGGGGCAAAGTTTCCCAAACCTCAAAATGCCTATAAATACACCCCTCACCACACCCACAATTCAGTTTAACGAATAGCCAAGAAGTGGGGTGATAAAAAAGTGCGAAAGCATATAAAATAAGGAATTGGAATAATTGTGCTTTATACAAAATCATAACCACCACAAAAAAAGGGCGGGCCTCATGGACTCTTGCTAATATGAAAGAAATGAATTTATCAGGTAAGTTCTTACATAAATTATGTTTTCTTTCATGTAATTAGCAAGAGTCCATGAGCTAGTGACGTATGGGATAATGACTACCCAAGATGTGGATCTTTCCACACAAGAGTCACTAGAGAGGGAGGGATAAAATAAAAACAGCCAATTCCTGCTGAAAATAATCCACACCCAAAATAAAGTTTAACGAAAAAACATAAGCAGAAGATTCAAACTGAAACCGCTGCCTGAAGTACTTTTCTACCAAAAACTGCTTCAGAAGAAGAAAATACATCAAAATGGTAGAATTTAGTAAAAGTATGCAAAGAGGACCAAGTTGCTGCTTTGCAGATCTGGTCAACCGAAGCTTCATTCCTAAACGCCCAGGAAGTAGAAACTGACCTAGTAGAATGAGCTGTAATTCTCTGAGGCGGAGTTTTACCCGACTCAACATAGGCAAGATGAATTAAAGATTTCAACCAAGATGCCAAAGAAATGGCAGAAGCTTTCTGGGCTTTTCTAGAACCGTAAAAGATAACAAATAGACTAGAAGTCTTACGAAAAGATTTCGTAGCTTCAACATAATATTTCAAAGCTCTAACAACATCCAAAGAATGCAACAATTTCTCCTTAGAATTCTTAGGATTAGGACATAATGAAGGAACCACAATTTCTCTACTAATGTTGTTGGAATTCACAACTTTAGGTAAAAATTCAAAAGAAGTTCGCAACACCGCCTTATCCTGATGAAAAATCAGAAAAGGAGACTCACAAGAAAGAGCAGATAATTCAGAAACTCTTCTGGCAGAAGAGATGGCCAAAAGGAACAAAACTTTCCAAGAAAGTAATTTAATGTCCAATGAATGCATAGGTTCAAAGGGAGGAGCTTGAAGAGCTCCCAGAACCAAATTCAAACTCCAAGGAGGAGAAATTGACTTAATGACAGGTTTTATATGAACCAAAGCTTGTACAAAACAATGAATATCAGGAAGAATAGCAATCTTTCTGTGAAAAAGAACAGAAAGAGCAGAGATTTGTCCTTTCAAAGAACTTGCGGACAAACCCTTATCTAAACCATCCTGAAGGAACTGTAAAATTCTCGGTATTCTAAAAGAATGCCAGGAAAAATGATGAGAAAGACACCAAGAAATATAAGTCTTCCAGACTCTATAATATATCTCTCGAGATACAGATTTACGAGCCTGTAACATAGTATTAATCACAGAGTCAGAGAAACCTCTTTGACCAAGAATCAAGCGTTCAATCTCCATACCTTTAAATTTAAGGATTTCAGATCCTGATGGAAAAAAGGACCTTGTGACAGAAGGTCTGGTCTTAACGGAAGAGTCCACGGTTGGCAAGAGGCCATCCGGACAAGATCCGCATACCAAAACCTGTGAGGCCATGCCGGAGCTACCAGCAGAACAAACGAGCATTCCTTCAGAATCTTGGAGATTACTCTTGGAAGAAGAACTAGAGGCGGAAAGATATAGGCAGGATGATACTTCCAAGGAAGTGATAATGCATCCACTGCCTCCGCCTGAGGATCCCGGGATCTGGACTGATACCTGGGAAGTTTCTTGTTTAGATGGGACGCCATCAGATCTATTTCTGGAAGTTCCCACATTTGAACAATCTGAAGAAATACCTCTGGGTGAAGAGACCATTCGCCCGGATGCAACGTTTGGCGACTGAGATAATCCGCTTCCCAATTGTCTACACCTGGGATATGAACCGCAGAGATTAGACAGGAGCTGGATTCCGCCCAAACCAAAATTCGAGATACTTCTTTCATAGCCAGAGGACTGTGAGTCCCTCCTTGATGATTGATGTATGCCACAGTTGTGACATTGTCTGTCTGAAAACAAATGAACGATTCTCTCTTCAGAAGAGGCCAAAACTGAAGAGCTCTGAAAATTGCACGGAGTTCCAAAATATTGATCGGTAATCTCACCTCCTGAGATTCCCAAAATCCTTGTGCCGTCAGAGATCCCCACACAGCTCCCCAACCTGTGAGACTTGCATCTGTTGAAATTACAGTCCAGGTCGGAAGCACAAAAGAAGCCCCCTGAATTAAACGATGGTGATCTGTCCACCATGTTAGAGAGTGTCGAACAATCGGTTTTAAAGATATTAATTGAGATATCTTCGTGTAATCCTTGCACCATTGCTTCAGCATACAGAGCTGAAGAGGTCGCATGTGAAAACGAGCAAAGGGGATCGCGTCCGATGCAGCAGTCATAAGACCTAGAATTTCCATGCATAAGGCTACCGAAGGGAATGATTGTGACTGAAGGTTTCGACAAGCTGTAATCAACTTTAGACGTCTCTTGTCTGTTAAAGACAGAGTCATGGACACTGAATCCATCTGGAAACCCAGAAAGGTTACCCTTGTCTGAGGAATCAAAGAACTTTTTTGGTAAATTGATCCTCCAACCATGATCTTGAAGAAACAACACAAGTCGATTCGTATGAGATTCTGCTAAATGTAAAGACTGAGCAAGTACCAAGATATCGTCCAAATAAGGAAATACCACAATACCCTGTTCTCTGATTACAGACAGCAGGGCACCAAGAACCTTTGTAAAAATTCTTGGAGCTGTAGCTAGGCCAAACGGCAGAGCCACAAACTGGTAATGCTTGTCCAGAAACGAGAATCTCAGGAACTGATAATGATCTGGATGAATCGGAATATGCAGATATGCATCCTGTAAATCTATTGTGGACATATAATTCCCTTGCTGAACAAAAGGTAAGATAGTCCTTACAGTTACCATCTTGAACGTTGGTATCCTTACATAACGATTCAATATTTTTAGATCCAGAACTGGTCTGAAAGAATTCTCCTTCTTTGGTACAATGAAGAGATTTGAATAAAACCCCATCCCCTGTTCCGGAACTGGAACTGGCATAATTACTCCAGTCAACTCTAGATCTGAAACACATTTCAGAAATGCTTGAGCTTTTACTGGATTTACTGGGACACGGGAAAGAAAAAATCTCTTTGCAGGAGGTCTCAACTTGAAACCAATTCTGTACCCTTCTGAAACAATGCTCTGAATCCAAAGATTGTGAACAGAATTGATCCAAATTTCCTTGAAAAAACGTAACCTGCCCCCTACCAGCTGAGCTGGAATGAGGGCCGCACCTTCATGTGGACTTAGAAGCAGGCTTTGCCTTTCTAGCTGGCTTGGATTTATTCCAGACTGGAGATGGTCTCCAAACTGAAACTGCTCCTGAGGATGAAGGATCAGGCTTTTGTTCTTTGTTGAAACGAAAGGAACGAAAACGATTATTAGCCCTGTTTTTACCTTTAGATTTTTTATCCTGTGGTAAAAAAGTTCCTTTCCCACCAGTAACAGTTGAAATAATGGAATCCAACTGAGAACCAAATAATTTGTTACCCTGGAAAGAAATGGAAAGTAAAGTTGATTTAGAAGCCATATCAGCATTCCAAGTTTTAAGCCATAAAGCTCTTCTAGCTAAAATAGCTAGAGACATAAACCTGACATCAACTCTGATAATATCAAAAATGGCATCACAGATAAAATTATTAGCATGCTGAAGAAGAATAATAATATCATGAGAATCACGATGTGTTACTTGTTGCGCTAAAGTTTCCAACCAAAAAGTTGAAGCTGCAGCAACATCAGCCAAAGATATAGCAGGTCTAAGAATATTACCTGAACACAGATAAGCTTTTCTTAGAAAGGACTCAATTTTCCTATCTAGAGGATCCTTAAACGAAGTACCATCTGACGTAGGAATAGTAGTACGTTTAGCAAGGGTAGAAATAGCCCCATCAACTTTAGGGATCTTGTCCCAAAATTCTAATCTGTCAGACGGCACAGGATATAATTGCTTAAAACGTTTAGAAGGAGTAAATGAATTACCCAAATTATCCCATTCTTTGGAAATTACTGCAGAAATAGCATTAGGAACAGGAAAAACTTCTGGAATAACCACAGGAGCTTTAAATACCTTATCTAAACGTTTAGAATTAGTATCAAGAGGACCAGAATCCTCTATTTCTAAAGCAATTAGTACTTCTTTAAGTAAAGAACGAATAAATTCCATTTTAAATAAATATGAAGATTTATCAGCATCAACCTCTGAGACAGAATCCTCTGAACCAGAGGAATCATCAGAATCAGAATGATGATGTTCAGTTAAAAATTCATCTGTAGGGAGAGAAGTTTTAAAAGATTTTTTACGTTTACTAGAAGGAGAAATAACAGACATAGCCTTCTTGATGGATTCAGAAACAAAATCTCTTATATTATCAGGAACATTCTGCACCTTAGATGTTGAAGGAACTGCAACAGGCAATGGTACTTTACTAAAGGAAATATTATCTGCTTTAACAAGTTTGTCATGACAATCAATACAAACAACAGCTGGAGGAATAGCTACCAAAAGTTTACAGCAGATACACTTAGCTTTGGTAGATTCAGCACTTGACAGCGATTTTCCTGTAGTATCTTCTGACTCAGATGCAACGTGAGACATCTTGCAATATGTAAGAGAAAAAACAACATATATAAAGCAAAATTGATCAAATTCCTTAAATGACAGTTTCAGGAATGGGAAAAAATGCCAAAGAACAAGCTTCTAGCAACCAGAAGCAATAAAAAATGAGACTTAAATAATGTGGAGACAAAAGTGACGCCCATATTTTTTCGCGCCAAATAAGACGCCCACATTATTTGGCGCCTAAATGCTTTTTGGCGCCAAAAAATGACGCCACATACGGAACGCCGACATTTTTGGCGCAAAATAACGTCAAAAAATGACGCAACTTCCGGCGACACGTATGACGCCGGAAACGGAAATAGAATTTTTGCGCCAAAAAAGTCCGCGCCAAGAATGACGCAATAAAATGAAGCATTTTCAGCCCCCGCGAGCCTAACAGCCCACAGGGAAAAAGTCAAATTTTAAGGTAAGAAAAATGTTAAATTAAAATGCATTATCCCAAATATGAAACTGACTGTCTGAAAATAAGGAAAGTTGAACATTCTGAGTCAAGGCAAATAAATGTTTGAATACATATATTTAGAACTTTATAAACAAAGTGCCCAACCATAGCTAGGAGTGTCACAGAAAATAAGACTTACTTACCCCAGGACACTCATCTACATATAGCAGATAGCCAAACCAGTACTGAAACGAGAATCAGCAGAGGTAATGGTATATATAAGAGTATATCGTCGATCTGAAAAGGGAGGTAAGAGATGAATCTCTACGACCGATAACAGAGAACCTATGAAATAGACCCCTTAGAAGGAGATCACTGCATTCAAATAGGCAATACTCTCCTCACATCCCTCTGACATTCACTGCACGCTGAGAGGAAAACCGGGCTCCAACTTGCTGCGGAGCGCATATCAACGTAGAATCTAGCACAAACTTACTTCACCACCTCCATCGGAGGCAAAGTTTGTAAAACTGAATTGTGGGTGTGGTGAGGGGTGTATTTATAGGCATTTTGAGGTTTGGGAAACTTTGCCCCTCCTGGTAGGAATGTATATCCCATACGTCACTAGCTCATGGACTCTTGCTAATTACATGAAAGAAAGGACCTTGCGACAGAAGATCTGGTCGTAGCGGAAGAGTCCACGGATGGCAAGAGGCCATCCGGACAAGATCCGCATACCAAAACCTGTGAGGCCATGCCGGAGCTACCAGCAGAACAAACGAGCATTCCTTCAGAATCTTGGAGATTACTCTTGGAAGAAGAACTAGAGGCGGAAAGATATAAGCAGGATGATACTTCCAAGGAAGTGATAATGCATCCACTGCTTCCGCCTGAGGATCCCGGGATCTGGACAGATACCTGGGAAGTTTCTTGTTTAGATGAGACGCCATCAGATCTATTTCTGGAAGCTCCCACATTTGAACAATCTGAAGAAATACCTCTGGGTGAAGAGACCATTCGCCCGGATGCAACGTTTGGCAACTGAGATAATCCGCTTCCCAATTGTCTATACCTGGGATATGAACCGCAGATATTAGACAGGAGCTGGATTCCGCCCAAACCAGAATTCAAGATACTTCTTTCATAGCCAGAGGACTGTGAGTCCCTCCTTGATGATTGATGTATGCCACAGTAGTGACATTGTCTGTCTGAAAACAAATGAACGATTCTCTCTTCAGAAGAGGCCAAGACTGAAGGGCTCTGAAAATTGCACGGAGTTCCAAAATATTGATCGGTAATCTCACCTCCTGAGATTCCCAAACTCCTTGTGCCGTCAGAGATCCCCACACAGCTCCCCAACCTGTGAGACTTGCATCTGTTGAAATTACAGTCCAGGTCGGAAGCACAAAAGAAGACCCCTGAATTAAACGATGGTGATCTGTCCACCACGTTAGAAAATGTCGTACAATCGGTTTTAAAGATATTAATTGAGATATCTTTGTGTAATCCTTGCACCATTGATTCAGCATACAGAGCTGAAGAGGTCGCATGTGAAAATGAGCAAAGGGGATCGCGTCCGATGCAGCAGTCATAAGACCTAGAATTTCCATGCATAAGGCTACCGAAGGGAATGATTGTGACTGAAGGTTTCGACAAGCTGAAATCAATTTTAGACGTCTCTTGTCTGTTAAAGACAGAGTCATGGACACTGAATCTATCTGGAAACCCAGAAAGGTTACCCTTGTCTGAGGAATCAATGAACTTTTTGGTGAATTGATCCTCCAACCATGATCTTGAAGAAACAACACAAGTCGATTCGTATGAGAATCATGATCTGTTACTTGTTGCGCTAAAGTTGTAGTTGAAGCTGCAGCAACATCAGCCAATGATATAGCAGGTCTAAGAAGATTACCTGAACACAGATAAGCTTTTCTTAGAAAGGATTCAATTTTCCTATCTAAAGTATCTTTAAACGAAGTACCATCTGACGTAGGAATAGTACCAGAAGAGTCATCAGAATCAGAATGATGATGTTCATTTAAAAATTAATCTGTAGAGAGAGAAGTTTTAAAAGATTTTTTATGTTTACTAGAAGGAGAAATAACAGACATAGCCTTCTTGATGGATTCAGAAACAAAATCTCTTATGTTATCAGGAACATTCTGCACCTTAGATGTTGAAGGAACTGCAACAGGCAATGGTACATTACTAAAGGAAATATTATCTGCTTTAACAAGTTTGTCATGACAATTAATACAAACAACAGCCGGAGGAATAGCTACCAAAAGTTTACAGCAGATACACTTAGCTTTGGTAGTTCCAGCACTAGACAGCGATTTTCCTGAAGTATCTTCTGACTCAGATGCAACGTGAGACATCTTGCAATATGTAAGAGAAAAAACAACATATAAAGCAAAATTGAACAAATTCCTTAAATGACAGTTTCAGGAATGGGAAAAAATGCCAATAAACAAGCTTCTAGTAACCAGAAGCAAAGAAAAAATTAGACTGAAATAATGTGGAGACAAAAGCGACGCCCATATTTTTTGGCGCCAAATAAGACGCCCACATTATTTGGCGCCTAAATGCATTTTGGCGCCAAAAATGACGCCACATCCGGAACGCCGACATTTTTGGCGCAAAAGGACGTCAAAAAATGACGCAACTTCCGGCGACACGTATGACGCCGGAAACAGAAAAGATTTTTTGCGCCAAAAAAGTCCGCGCCAAGAATGACGCAATAAAATGAAGCATTTTCAGCCCCCGCGAGCCTAACAGCCCACAGGGAAAAGAGTCAAATTTTAAGGTAAGAAAAAAATTGATTCAAATGCATTATCCCAAATATGAAACTGACTGTCTGAAAATAAGGAATGTTGAACATCCTGAGTCAAGGCAAATAAATGTTTGAATACATATATTTAGAACTTTATAAATAAAGTGCCTAACCATAGCTTAGAGTGTCACAGAAAATAAGATTTACTTACCCCAGGACACTCATCTACATGTTTGTAGAAAGCCAAACCAGTACTGAAACGAAAATTAGCAGAGGTAATGGTATATAAATAAGAGTATATCGTCGATCTGAAAAGGGAGGTAAGAGATGAATCTCTACGACCGATAACAGAGAACCTATGAAATAGACCCCGTAGAAGGAGATCACTGCATTCAAATAGGCAATACTCTCCTCACATCCCTCTGACATTCACTGCACGCTGAGAGGAAAGCCGGGCTCCAACTTGCTGCGGAGCGCATATAAACGTAGAATCTAGCACAAACTTACTTCACCACCTCCATAGGAGGCAAAGTTTGTAAAACTGAATTGTGGGTGTGGTGAGGGGTGTATTTATAGGCATTTTGAGGTTTGAGAAACTTTGCCCCTCCTGGTAGGAATGTATATCCCATACGTCACTAGCTCATGGACTCTTGCTAATTACATGAAAGAAAACATTTTGTATTGTAGCTGCCCCCCTCAATACCCTACCCCCTCCCAGAGCCCTTTCCCAACACTTATCCCCCCCTCTCCCTCCTTCCCCTTCACTAAATATTTGCCGTAGTGTAGCGGTCCCACTCGCTCCCGCCCCCTCACGCTTGCTCCCGCCCCCTCACGCGATGGGCCACCCACCCCCCACAATCTGCACCATCGCTGGACAATGCAGAGAGGGCCACAGAGTGGCCCTCTCTGCATCGGTTGCTTAGCAAAGGGTATTGCACAATGCCTCAATATTGAGGCATCGCTGCAATTCCCTGAAAGCGTCTAGAAGCGATCACGACCGCTTCCAGCGCTTGAAACCCGAAGACGTACCAGGCACATCCTTGGTTTTTGTAGGACGTACCTGGTATGTCCTTGGTCGTTAAGGGGTTAAAGTGATAGTAAATTGTAGCATTATTCAGAAGCTAGCCTGAATTTATAATTATAGCATTATTCAAACGCTAGCCTGAATTTATAATTGTAGCATTATTCAAACGCTAGCCTGAATCTATAATTGTAGCATTATTCAAATGCTTGCCTGAATCTATAAAAGTACCTTAATTCATGATTTTGAAGTGAAATGGCTCTAAAATGTACCTTTATTTGATGCACCATTCTACTAAAATAACCCTTTCCGCTGTCCACAGCAGAACTACTTTTTTTTCTTGAGCTGATGTTTCCACCTCTTACCCAATAGCTGTGCTAGCCATATGGTACTTAGTCATCTCTTACTAAATAATACACTACAGGCTTGCATTATCTACTCTGTGGAATCTATTTGCCAGATACAAACATGCAATAAATATTTTTTTTTTAAATAGAGAATCTGATATATCAATAAAAAATAATGGACGTGGTATTTGTTAAAAGTCATAAATTAAATAAATATATCAATTAAAAAAATACATTAAATAACTACAGCCTTTAGTGTGCCACTTTAAATCCGTAGGCTTATCTAGAAGATAAAAATATATGTTTCTATATTCTGAAGGTTACATATCAATATTTTAAAAGCAATTCCTGTTTGGACATAAAGGTTACACTGAGACAAACAGAAAATGAATTTCTTGTCCATTGACTGTGACAAATACTAAAGACTGTAATTTAGTAATATCTGAAATAACTTTAAAGGGCATTAAAAAAAGTGCAAAAAGAAAAACAGAATTTATGTTTACCTGATAAATTACTTTCTCCAACGGTGTGTCCGGTCCACGGCGTCATCCTTACTTGTGGGATATTCTCTTCCCCAACAGGAAATGGCAAAGAGCCCAGCAAAGCTGGTCACATGATCCCTCCTAGGCTCCGCCTACCCCAGTCATTCGACCGACGTTAAGGAGGAATATTTGCATAGGAGAAACCATATGGTACCGTGGTGACTGTAGTTAAAGAAAATAAATTATCAGACCTGATTAAAAAAACCCGGGCGGGCCGTGGACCGGACACACCGTTGGAGAAAGTAATTTATCAGGTAAACATAAATTCTGTTTTCTCCAACATAGGTGTGTCCGGTCCACGGCGTCATCCTTACTTGTGGGAACCAATACCAAAGCTTTAGGACACGGATGAAGGGAGGGAGCAAATCAGGTCACCTAAATGGAAGGCACCACGGCTTGCAAAACCTTTCTCCCAAAAATAGCCTCAGAAGAAGCAAAAGTATCAAACTTGTAAAATTTGGTAAAAGTGTGCAGTGAAGACCAAGTCGCTGCCCTACATATCTGATCAACAGAAGCCTCGTTCTTGAAGGCCCATGTGGAAGCCACAGCCCTAGTGGAATGAGCTGTGATTCTTTCGGGAGGCTGCCGTCCGGCAGTCTCGTAAGCCAATCTGATGATGCTTTTAATCCAAAAAGAGAGAGAGGTAGAAGTTGCTTTTTGACCTCTCCTTTTACCGGAATAAACAACAAACAAGGAAGATGTTTGTCTAAAATCCTTTGTAGCATCTAAATAGAATTTTAGAGCGCGAACAACATCCAAATTGTGTAACAAACGTTCCTTCTTTGAAACTGGTTTCGGACACAGAGAAGGTACGATAATCTCCTGGTTAATGTTTTTGTTAGAAACAACTTTTGGAAGAAAACCAGGTTTAGTACGTAAAACCACCTTATCTGCATGGAACACCAGATAAGGAGGAGAACACTGCAGAGCAGATAATTCTGAAACTCTTCTAGCAGAAGAAATTGCAACTAAAAACAAAACTTTCCAAGATAATAACTTAATATCAACGGAATGCAAGGGTTCAAACGGAACCCCCTGAAGAACTGAAAGAACTAAATTGAGACTCCAAGGAGGAGTCAAAGGTTTGTAAACAGGCTTAATTCTAACCAGAGCCTGAACAAAGTCTTGAACATCTGGCACAGCGGCCAGCTTTTTGTGAAGTAACACAGACAAGGCAGAAATCTGTCCCTTCAGGGAACTTGCAGATAATCCTTTTTCCAATCCTTCTTGAAGGAAGGATAGAATCCTAGGAATCTTAACCTTGTCCCAAGGGAATCCTTTAGATTCACACCAACAGATATATTTTTTCCAAATTTTGTGGTAAATCTTTCTAGTTACAGGCTTTCTGGCCTGAACAAGAGTATCGATAACAGAATCTGAGAATCCTCGCTTCGATAAGATCAAGCGTTCAATCTCCAAGCAGTCAGCTGGAGTGAAACCAGATTCGGATGTTCGAACGGACCCTGAACAAGAAGGTCTCGTCTCAAAGGTAGCTTCCAAGGAGGAGCCGATGACATATTCACCAGATCTGCGTACCAAGTCCTGCGTGGCCACGCAGGAGCTATCAAGATCACCGACGCCCTCTCCTGATTGATCCTGGCTACCAGCCTGGGGATGAGAGGAAACGGCGGGAACACATAAGCTAGTTTGAAGGTCCAAGGTGCTACTAATGCATCCACTAGAGCCGCCTTGGGATCCCTGGATCTGGACCCGTAGCAAGGAACTTTGAAGTTCTGACGAGAGGCCATCAGATCCATGTCTGGAATGCCCCACAGCTGAGTGACTTGGGCAAAGATTTCCGGATGGAGTTCCCACTCCCCCGGATGCAATGTCTGACGACTCAGAAAATCCGCTTCCCAATTTTCCACTCCTGGGATGTGGATAGCAGACAGGTGGCAGGAGTGAGACTCCGCCCATAGAATGATTTTGGTCACTTCTTCCATCGCCAGGGAACTCCTTGTTCCCCCCTGATGGTTGATGTACGCAACAGTTGTCATGTTGTCTGATTGAAACCGTATGAACTTGGCCCTCGCTAGCTGAGGCCAAGCCTTGAGAGCATTGAATATCGCTCTCAGTTCCAGAATATTTATCGGTAGAAGAGATTCTTCCCGAGACCAAAGACCCTGAGCTTTCAGGGATCCCCAGACCGCGCCCCAGCCCATCAGACTGGCGTCGGTCGTGACAATGACCCACTCTGGTCTGCGGAATGTCATCCCTCGTGACAGGTTGTCCAGGGACAGCCACCAACGGAGTGAGTCTCTGGTCCTCTGATTTACTTGTATCTTCGGAGACAAGTCTGTATAGTCCCCATTCCACTGACTGAGCATGCACAGTTGTAATGGTCTTAGATGAATGCGTGCAAAAGGAACTATGTCCATTGCCGCTACCATCAACCCGATCACTTCCATGCACTGAGCTATGGAAGGAAGAGGAACGGAATGAAGTATCCGACAAGAGTCTAGAAGTTTTGTTTTTCTGGCCTCTGTCAGAAAAATCCTAATTTCTAAGGAGTCTATTATTGTTCCCAAGAAGGGAACCCTTGTTGACGGAGATAGAGAACTCTTTTCCACGTTCACTTTCCATCCGTGAGATCTGAGAAAGGCCAGGACAATGTCCGTGTGAGCCTTTGCTTGAGGAAGGGACGACGCTTGAATCAGAATGTCGTCCAAGTAAGGTACTACAGCAATGCCCCTTGGTCTTAGCACAGCTAGAAGGGACCCTAGTACCTTTGTGAAAATCCTTGGAGCAGTGGCTAATCCGAAAGGAAGCGCCACGAACTGGTAATGTTTGTCCAGGAATGCGAACCTCAGGAACCGATGATGTTCCTTGTGGATAGGAATATGTAGATACGCATCCTTTAAATCCACCGTGGTCATGAATTGACCTTCCTGGATGGAAGGAAGAATAGTTCGAATGGTTTCCATCTTGAACGATGGAACCTTGAGAAACTTGTTTAAGATCTTGAGATCTAAGATTGGTCTGAACGTTCCCTCTTTTTTGGGAACTATAAACAGATTGGAGTAGAACCCCATCCCTTGTTCTCTTAATGGAACGGGATGAATCACTCCCATTTTTAACAGGTCTTCTACACAATGTAAGAATGCCTGTCTTTTTATGTGGTCTGAGGACAACTGAGACCTGTGGAACCTCCCCCTTGGGGGAAGTCCCTTGAATTCCAGAAGATAACCTTGGGAGACTATTTCTAGCGCCCAAGGATCCAGAACATCTCTTGCCCAAGCCTGAGCGAAGAGAGAGAGTCTGCCCCCCACCAGATCCGGTCCCGGATCGGGGGCCAACATTTCATGCTGTCTTGGTAGCAGTGGCAGGTTTCTTGGCCTGCTTTCCCTTGTTCCAGCCTTGCATTGGTCTCCAAGCTGGCTTGGCTTGAGAAGTATTACCCTCTTGCTTAGAGGACGTAGCACTTTGGGCTGGTCCGTTTCTGCGAAAGGGACGAAAATTAGGTTTATTTTTTGCCTTGAAAGGCCGATCCTGAGGAAGGGCGTGGCCCTTACCCCCAGTGATATCCGAGATAATCTCTTTCAAGTCAGGGCCAAACAGCGTTTTCCCCTTGAAAGGAATGTTAAGTAGCTTGTTCTTGGAAGACGCATCAGCCGACCAAGATTTCAACCAAAGCGCTCTGCGCGCCACAATAGCAAACCCAGAATTCTTAGCCGCTAACCTAGCCAATTGCAAAGTGGCGTCTAGGGTGAAAGAATTAGCCAATTTGAGAGCATTGATTCTGTCCATAATCTCCTCATAAGGAGGAGAATCACTGTCGACCGCCTTTATCAGCTCATCGAACTAGAAACATGCGGCTGTAGCGACAGGGACAATGCATGAAATTGGTTGTAGAAGGTAACCCTGCTGAACAAACATCTTTTTAAGCAAACCTTCTAATTTTTTATCCATAGGATCTTTGAAAGCACAACTATCCTCTATGGGTATAGTGGTGCGTTTGTTTAAAGTGGAAACCGCCCCCTCGACCTTGGGGACTGTCTGCCATAAGTCCTTTCTGGGGTCGACCATAGGAAACAATTTTTTAAATATGGGGGGAGGGACGAAAGGAATACCGGGCCTTTCCCATTCTTTATTAACAATGTCCGCCACCCGCTTGGGTATAGGAAAAGCTTCTGGGAGCCCCGGCACCTCTAGGAACTTGTCCATTTTACATAGTTTCTCTGGGATGACCAACTTGTCACAATCATCCAGAGTGGATAATACCTCCTTAAGCAGAATGCGGAGATGTTCCAACTTAAATTTAAATGCAATCACATCAGGTTCAGCTTGTTGAGAAATGTTCCCTGAATCAGTAATTTCTCCCTCAGACAAAACCTCCCTGGCCCCATCAGACTGGGTTAGGGGCCCTTCAGAAATATTAATATCAGCGTCGTCATGCTCTTCAGTATCTAAAACAGAGCAGTCGCGCTTACGCTGATAAGTGTTCATTTTGGCTAAAATGTTTTTGACAGAATTATCCATTACAGCCGTTAATTGTTGCATAGTAAGGAGTATTGGCGCGCTAGATGTACTAGGGGCCTCCTGAGTGGGCAAGACTCGTGTAGACGAAGGAGGGAATGATGCAGTACCATGCTTACTCCCCTCACTTGAGGAATCATCTTGGGCATCATTGTCATTGTCACATAAATCACATTTATTTAAATAAATAGGAATTCTGGCTTCCCCACATTCAGAACACAGTCTATCTGGTAGTTCAGACATGTTAAACAGGCATAAACTTGATAACAAGTACAAAAAACGTTTTAAAATAAAACCGTTACTGTCACTTTAAATTTTAAACTGAACAAACTTTATTACTGCAAATGCGAAAAAACATGAAGGAATTGTTCAAAATTCACCAAATTTTCACCACAGTGTCTTAAAGCCTTAAAAGTATTGCACATCAAATTTGGAAGCTTTAACCCTTAAAATAACGGAACCAGAGCCGTTTTGAACTTTAACCCCTTTACAGTCCCTGGTATCTGCTTTGCTGAGACCCAACCAAGCCCCAAGGGGAATACGATACCAAATGACGCCTTCAGAAAGTCTTTTCTAAGTATCAGAGCTCCTCTCACATGCGACTGCATGCCATGCCTCTCAAAAACAAGTGCGCAACACCGGCGCGAAAATGAGGCTCTGCCTATGCTTTGGGAAAGCCCCTAAAGAATAAGGAGTCTAAAACAGTGCCTGCCGATATTATTAAATCAAAATACCCAGATAAAATGATTCCTCAAGGCTAAATATGTGTTAATAATCAATCGATTTAGCCCAAAAAAAAGTCTACAGTCTTAATAAGCCCTTTTTGAAGCCCTTATTTACAATCGTAATAAACATGGCTTACCGGATCCCAGAGGGAAAATGACAGCTTCCAGCATTACATCGTCTTGTTAGAATGTGTCATAGCTCAAGCAGCAAGAGACTGCTCACTGTTCCCCCGACTGAAGTTAATTGCTCTCAACAGTCCTGTGTGGAACAGCCATGGATTTTAGTGACGGTTGCTAAAATCATTTTCCTCATACAAACAGAAATCTTCATCTCTTTTCTGTTTCTGAGTAAATAGTACATACCAGCACTATTTCAAAATAACAAACTCTTGATTGAATAATAAAAACTACAGTTAAACACTAAAAAACTCTAAGCCATCTCCGTGGAGATGTTGCCTGTACAACGGCAAAGAGAATGACTGGGGTAGGCGGAGCCTAGGAGGGATCATGTGACCAGCTTTGCTGGGCTCTTTGCCATTTCCTGTTGGGGAAGCGAATATCCCACAAGTAAGGATGACGCCGTGGACCGGACACACCTATGTTGGAGAAATCCTATTATGATTTATTGCACTATTGATTGCATACAAATGAGTGTTTAACCCGAGCAAAAAGGGTTGAACACATAGTTCCACTGCAGCAGTCCATGTTCGAGAACTTGATAAACACATCTGATGAGCCAATGACAATAGTTATATGTGGGTAGACACCAATCAATAGCTAGCTCACTGTAGTGCACTGCTGCTATTGAGCTTACCTAGGTATGCTTTTCAACTAAGGATACCAATAGAAATTGCATGATCTATCTGAACAATAAAAGTTTATTTTTGCCTTACATATCCCTTTAAAGTGATATAAATGTGCAAAAAGAAAATGCTCTAATATGTTGGAACATTTTATTACACTAATGGTTGCATATATCTATGTATTTAACTCCTGCAAAAGGATTTAACACATCATTAAATGCAGCTTCAGAGCAGCAATGCACTACTGGGAGCTAGCTGAACACATATGGTGAGCCAACAACAAATGCGTGAAGCCACCAATCACTAGCTTGCTTCCAGCAGTCTGCTGCTGAGGTTATCCACATATTCTTTTGAACAAAGGATACAAAAGGAACAAAGTAAATTTGATAACAGAAGTAAATTTAAGTGTCCTAAAATCATATGCTTTCTGTGAATCATATAAGTTTAATTTTCACTTTCCTGATCCTCTAATTACCAAAAAAACAACAACAAAAATTGTCCCATACTACAAGTGGAGTGCTAATTAACGCTTAGGCGTTACTTGTACTAAAAGTAAGCTTTTTCTGCTCGTCGGGTTGCGCTCGTATTAGGAGTTGAAAGTAAACTGTTTTGCTCGCAAGCTAACACAAGGAGCGCAAAAAGCTGAACTTACAATATTGCGTGCTCGTTCACAAATGGAGGGGTGGGAATGGAAACAATCTAACACCCCACTCTTGCTCAAACTCAATCGCATATTCTCATGTGTGCTAACCCGACATGAAAATATGAATATTTTACATTCCAATGTTCTTCACATAGCATTATTCATAAATACATATTTCTACATATATCTGATGGTATTTTGATGCAATATATATCTATACCTATAGTCTATAGATATATATGAGTAACTATTTAAAAATACATGGAATATATACGGCTATGTGCAGAACATTTGAATGTGAAATATTTACATTAAATGCATTGTTAAAACCTTTATTAAATTACAATATTAAAAATTAATATTGCATAAATATGCTTCTATATGTTTTCATCTAATTAACAGCAAAGGGCTCCAATGCACTTCTATATACGTATGTATACATATGTATTTATATGTGTATATATGCCTGTAACTATATATATATATATATATATATATATATATATATATATATATATATATATATATATATATATATATATATATATATATATATATATATATATATATATATGTATATATATATATATATATATATATATATATATATATATATATATATATATATATATATATATATATATATGTATATATATATATATATATATATATATATATATATATATATATATATATATATATATATATATATATATATATATATATATATATATATATATATATATATATATATATATACATATATATACACACACATATAAATACAAATACATATGTATGCATATATAGAAATATATCTATATACATACATATCCAGACATGTATATGTATGTATCTCTATGTTAAAGTCCTCTACCTGCCTTTTTTTTCTAACACCTGAGATCTCATATCTTTGAGCCCTTATAACTTTTGTCTGTAATATTTTTTATTAGATATTGTTATGAGTGTAACTGTACTTTGTAATGTATTTTTGATGTGTTTTGTTCAATTTTTTAGTTTTGCGAAACAGTTAAACAGAGCTCTGAAGTCTCAATAATCATTCTAGCAAAAATCGCAATTGCGCTCAAGCGATCACATTTACTTTCAACTCTTAATACCAACAGTAAGACCAACAAGCGCAAACACCCGCAATAAAAACCTTATCACCAGGGTTTAGACATTTGTATCTGGACCTTTATTTGAAACATATTGTGTAAAAATAGCTAGTTTTACCTAACCGCACATTTGAATAAAATTAAAAAACAGAATTTATGCTTACCTGATAAATTACTTTCTCTTGCGGTGTATCCAGTCCACGGATTCATCCTTACTTGTGGGATATTCTCATTCCCTACAGGAAGTGGCAAAGAGAGCACACAGCAGAGCTGTCCATTTAGCTCCCCCTCTAGCTCCGCCCCCCCAGTCATTCAACCGACGGTTAAGAGAAAAAGGAGAAACCATAGGGTGCAGTGGTGACTGTAGTTTAAACAAGACATTTTAACCTGGCTTAATTGCCAGGGCGGGCCGTGGACTGGATACACCGCAAGAGAAAGTAATTTATCAGGTAAGCATAAATTCTGTTTTCTCTTGCAAGGTGTATCCAGTCCACGGATTCATCCTTACTTGTGGGATACCAATACCAAAGCTTTAGGACACGGATCAAGGGAGGGAACAAGACAGGTAACCTAAACGGAAGGCACCAGTGCTTGCAAAACCTATCTCCCAAAAACAGCCTCCGAAGAAGCAAAAGTATAAAAATTTATAAAAATTTGGCAAAAGTATGCAGTGAAGACCAAGTCGCTGCCTTACAAATCTGTTCAACAGAAGCCTCATTTTTGAAAGCCCATGTGGAAGCCACTGCTCTGGGAGAATGAGCGGTAATTCGTTCAGGAGGCTGCTGTCCAGCAGTCTCATAAGCCAATCGGATGATGCTTTTCAGCCAGAAGGAAAGAGAGGTAGCAGTCACTTTCTGACCTCTCCTTTTACCAGAATAGACAACAAACAAGGATGATGTTTGTCTGAAATATTTAGTTGCTTTTAAATAGAATTTCAAAGCACGAACCACATCAAGATTGTGTAATAGTCGTTCCTTCTTAGAAGCTGGATTAGGACACAGAGAAGGAACAATGATTTCCTGGTTAATATTCCTATTAGAAACCACTTTAGGAAGAAAACCAGGTTTGGTACGCAAAACTACCTTCTCTGCATGGAACATCAGATAGGGTGAATTACACTGCAAAGCAGACAATTCCGAAACTCTTCGAGCAGAAGATATAGCTACCAAAAACAAAACTTTCCAAGATAATAACTTAATATCTATGGAATGTAAAGGTTCAAACGGAACCCCTTGAAGAACTGAAAGAACTAAATTTATTTAGACTCCATGGAGGAGCCACAGGTTTATAGACAGACTTAATTAATTCTGACTAAAGCCTGTGCAAACGCTTGAACGTCTGGTACTTCTGCCAGACGCTTGTGTAACAGGATAGACAGAGCAGATATCTGTCCCTTTAAGGAACTAGCTGACAAACCTTTCTCCAATCCTTCTTGGAGAAAAGATAATATCCTTGGAATCCTAATCTTACTCCACGAGTAACCCTTGGATTCACACCAACAAAGATATTTCCGTCATATCTTATGGTAAATTTTCCTGGAGACAGGCTTTCTAGCCTGAATCAGAGTATCTATAACTGATTCAGAGAAACCACGCTTAGATAGAATTAAGCGTTCAATCTCCAGGCAGTCAGATGCAGAGAAACTAGATTTGGATGCTTGAATGGACCCTGTATTAGAAGATCCTGCCTCGATGGCAGAGTCCATGGTGGAACAGATGACATGTCCACTAGGTCTGCATACCAAGTCCTGCATGGCCACGCAGGCGCTATCAGAATTACCGAAGCCTTCTCCTGTTTGATTCTGGCTTCACTCCCCCGGGTGAAAAGTCCGACGACTTAGAATATCTGCCTCCCAGTTGTCTACTCCTGGGATGTGAATTGCAGATAGATGGCAGGAGTGATCCTCCGCCCACCTGATAATTTTGGTTACTTCCTTCATCGCTAGGGAACTCTTTGTTCCTCCCTGATGATTGATGTACGCTACAGCCGTGATGTTGTCCGACTGAAATCTGATGAATTTGGCCGCCGCTAGTTGAGTCCATGCCTGGAGCGTGTTGAATATCGCTCTCAGTTCCAAAATGTTTATCGGGAGAAGAGACTCTTCCCGAGACCATAGGCCCTGAGCTTTCAGGGAGTCCCAGACCGTGCCCCAGCCTAACAGACTGGCATCGGTCGTTACAATGATCCACTCCGGTCTGCGGAAGCACATTCCCAGAGACAGGTGATCCTGAGACAACCACCAGAGAAGAGAATCTCTGTTTTTTTGGTCCAGTTGTATTTGAGGAGACAAATCTGCATAATCCCCATTCCACTGTTTGAGCATGCACAGTTGCAGTGGTCTGAGATGTATTCGGGCAAAAGGGACTACGTCCATTGCCGCAACCATTAATCCGATTACCTGCATGCACTGAGCTACAGAAGGCCGAGGAATGGAATGAAAAACTCGGCAAGTAGTTAAAAGCTTTAACTTCCTGACCTCCATCAGAAATATTTTCATTTCTACCGAGTCTATTAGTGTTCCCAGGAAGGGAACCCTTGTGAGCGGGGACAGAGAACTTTTTTCGACGTTCACCTTCCACCCGTGAGACCTTACAAAAGGCCAGAACAATCTCCGTATGAGCCTTGGCTCTGTGAAAAAGACGACGCCTGTATTAAGATGTCGTCTAGATAAGGTGCTACTGCAATGCCCCGCGGTCTTAGCACCACTAGAAGGGACCCTAGCACCTTTGTGAAAATTCTGGGAGCGGTGGCCAACCCGAAGGGAAGGGCCACGAACTGGTAATGCTTGTCCAGAAAGGCGAACCTTAGGAACTGATGGTGATCTTTGTGGATAGGAATATGAAGGTACGCATCCTTTAGATCCACGGTAGTCATATATTGACCTTCCTGGATCATCGGTAAGATTGTCCGAATGGTCTCCATCTTGAAGGATGGAACTCGTTTAGAATTTTTAGATCCAGGATTGGTCTGAAAGTTCCTTCCTTTTTGGGAACCACAAACAGTTTTGAATAAAATCCCAGTCCTTGTTCTGTAAGTGGAACTGGATATATCACTCCCATTTTGAGTAGATCTTCTACACAGCATAAGAACGCCTCTTTCTTGTCTGGTCTGTAGACAGACGAGAAATGTGGAACCTTCCCCTTGGAGGGGAGTCCTTGAATTCTAGAAGATATCCCTGAGCAACGATCTCTAATGCCCAGGGATCTGGAACATCTCTTGCCCAAACCTGAGCAAAGAGAGAGAGTCTGCCCCCTACTAGATCCGGTCCCGGATCGGGGGCTACACCTTCATGCTGTCTTAGTAGCAGCCGCAGGCTTTTTGGCCTGCTTACCTTTGTTCCAGCCCTGCAAAGGTCTCCAGGTTGCTTTGGGCTGTGAAGCGTTACCCTCTTGCTTTGCGGTTGCAGAGGTTGAAGCAGGACCGCACCTGAAGTTGCGAAAGGAGCGAAAATTAGCCTTGTTTTTGGCCTTAAAAGGCCCATCTTGTGGGAGGGCATGGCCCTTTCCCCCAGTGATATCCGAAATAATCTCTTTCAACTCGGGACCGAAAAGGGTCTTTCCCTTGAAAGGAATAATTAGTAATTTTGTTTTGGACGACACGTCGGCCGACCATGATTTGAGCCAAAGTGCTCTGAGCGCCATGATGGCAAAACCAGAATTTTTAGCCGCTAACTTAGCTAATTGCAAAGCGGCATCTGTGATAAAATTAGCCAGTTTTAGAGCATTAATTCTATCCATGACTTCGTCATAAGAAGTCTCCCTCTGGAGCGACTCCTCCAGCGCCTCAAACCAAAAAGGCGCTGCAGTAGTTACAGGAATAATGCAGACAATAGGTTGGAGAAGGAAACCTTGTTGAACAAATATTTTCTTTAGTAATACTTCTAATTTTTTATCCATAGGATCTTTGAAAGCACAACCGTCTTCAATTGGTATGGTTGTGCGCTTGGCTAGTGTTGAAACTGCCCCCTCTACCTTAGGGACCGTCTGCCACGCGTCCCGTCTGGGATCAGTTATGGGGAACATTTTCTTAAAGATAGGGGTATACAGGGACTTCTAGATATTTGTCCATTTTACACAATTTCTCTGGGACCACCATGGGGTCGCAATCATCCAGCATGGCTAATACCTCCTTAAGCAGCACGCGGAGGTGTTCCAGCTTAAATTTAAACGCTAAGGAATCTGATTTTGCCAGCTGTCAGAAATTTCTCCCTCGGACAGCACATCCCTCACCGCCACTTCAGAGTGTTGTGAGGGTACAACAGATAAACCCTCCAAAGCTTCTGATTGCTCATACTCTGTTCTTAAAACCGAGCTATCACGCTTTTTAGGAAAAACTGGCAGTTTGGATAGAAATGCCGCAAGGGAATTATCCATGACTGCTGCTAATTGTTGTAATGTAATAGGGGCCAATGCGCTAGAGGTACTAGGCATCGCTTGCGCGGGCGTAACTGGTGTCGACACATGGGGAGAGGAAGGTGGGCTATCCTCGTTACCTTCTGTCAAAGAATCATCTTGGGCTACATTTTTAAGTGACACAACATGATCTTTAAAATGCATAGATACATTAGAACACTTAAAACACAAATGTAAGGGGGGTTCCACCATGACTACTAAACAAATAGAGCAACGTCTATCTGTAGGCTCAGACATGTTAAACAGACTTAGACAGCACTCAAATACTGAAATATACAATTTGAGAAAAAACGGTACTGTGCCTTTAAATAATAAAAAGCGCACACTTTTTTACTAAATCTTAAAAAATGACCCAATCTTTCTGAAATTTTTACCACACGATCTTAATGCTTTGGAATGATTGCACAGCGAATTTCAAGTCAATTAACCCCTTAATGTCCAAACCGGAGCAACCTAAAGATGACAACCGGTTAGCAAACTACAGCACCGTGCCACAGCAATCTGCTGTGGCCCTATCTGCCCCTGGGGATTAGTTTGATGGAAAATAAGCCTCTATGAAGTCCTCAAGTAGTCTTTGGACCCTTCACGTGAAGCTGCATGAAGCTGTCTGCAATATCAACTGCGCAACTGAGGCGTGAAATTTAGGCCCCCTCCCTCTCCACTCCGGAGTTGTGGGGCCTTCAAAAACCTAAATAGGTGTCTAAAAATATGCCATGTGGAACAAAAACCCCATAAAACACTCCAAAAGTAATAAAAACTTGTAAAATGATTATATTTTCACTATAAAATAATCGATTGCCCTTTAACAGTGTCCACCAGTCTTTGAGCCCTGTTAATTAAGCCTTCCTTCCATACTGAGTCTCAGAATATGGCTTACCTTCCCCACATGGGGATTCTTGTCAGTCTTCTAGCATTACTAAGTCTGGACTAGAAAAAGATGACTGAACATACCTTATAGCAGTTAAGCCTGCAAACTGTTCCCCCCAACTGAAGTTTTCTGGTACTCCTCAGTCCTGTGTGGGAACAGCAGTGTATTTTAGTTACAACATGCTAAAATCATTTTCCTCTCAGCAGAATTCTTCATCACTTTCTGCCAGAGAGTAAATAGTACAAACCGGCACTATTTAAAAATAACAAACTTTTGATTGAAGATATAAAAACTACAAATCTAACACCACATTCACTTTACCCTCCCGTGGAGATGCTACTTGTTAGAGCGGCAAAGAGAATGACTGGGGGGGCGGAGCTAGAGGGGGAGCTATATGGACAGCTTTGCTGTGTGCTCTCTTTGCCACTTCCTGTAGGGAATGAGAATATCCCACAAGTAAGGATGAATCCGTGGACTGGATACACCTTGCAAGAGAAAAGAATGTGATTTAAAAAATAAATAAAAATATATTCACCTGAATTTTTAAAAAGTTTACACTGGGTATTAAAACTAATACTTGAAAATGGAAGACGTAAACAAAGTAAAAAAAAGAAGAAAAGAAAAAAAAAAAGAAAAAATAACATCTAGACATGAATCCTGGATTTGTTTTTTAGAAAAACAAATATTAAAAAGACATCTGGTGAGAGCCATATAAAATCGTATCATTTTATTCCAACGGGAAGTTTTTTTATAACTTGTGGTTTCTCCTCTATGGGAACGGTGCACACAGCTGTTTCTGCCACCCTTAGAATAACCAGGGAAATGATCAAAAATCTTCTCTATTGTCTGCAGCAAATTAGTTTTTGCTTCAAGCTGGGGAAGGGAAAATAAGAGTAAAAGCAATGATTGACCTGCACATTTCATTTACTTAGGAAATTCTTCCAATATCTAAAAGCTTATTGAGCAGAATCTATCTGCCTTTGTATAGTTTAAATGGATCTATTATCTGAAGAGTCATAAAAGGCTTAGTAGAATAAAAAACAAAAATAAAAAAATATGCCTGCATAAAAGGGCACTAAAATTATTTATTTTGTTACATTTAAAAGAGAACTTTTATAATGTATTGTATTTTTTTCTTTTGAAAAACTGATATTCCTCTACTTAAAAAAAAAATGAATAAAGAAAGAAAGAAAAAAGAATACCAAGAGAAGGAAGACAATTTGCTAATAGGAGTAAATTCGAAAGTTGCTTAAAATTGCATGCTCTATCTAAATCACAAAAGAAAAAAATTGGGTTCAGTGTCCCTTTAAAAACAAAATTTATGCTTACCTGATAAATTAAATTCTTTCATGATGGCGAGAGTCCAAGAGCCATAATTTGTGGGATTAAGTCCAGTCCTACAGGAGGCGGCAAAACACCCCCAACAACAGAGCATTAATACCTATCACTTTCCCATGATTCCTTAGTCATACATAGGGGTTGTGACTACTCTAGTAGAATGAGCAGTAATTAATTAAGTGGGAGACTTCCCCTCAACTAGGTACGCTGCGCAAATCAAAGCTTTAAGCCACTCTGCCAAGATGATTGCAGTAGCTTTTTGTCTCTTGCGGGGGCCTGAGAAATGGATAAGCAAAGAAGAAGAAAGTCTAAATTCTTTAGTGGTTTTAAGATAAAATTTAAAACCCTTAAACATTTTTTTGTGCTGGACAGAAAGATGGGAATAAAATTCCCTAATATAGGTTTTCAGAAAAAAACTACTTTAGAAAGGAAAAGAGTAGTTAATTCTTAAAACTACTATATCCTAATAAAAAAAAAAAGCTGGTAAGAAGAATCACAAGCTCGCTCTTGCTCTTCTGGTGAGAGAAAGAGAACCTTTTTCAAGACAACAGTTGAATGTCCAGACTATCTAGAGGTTCAAATGGATGGGAAAGCAGGCATGATAACTGGTCTTATCCAGACCAAATCTTGAATAAAAGGCTTGAATGTAATGAAGTCTTGAAATCTTCTTGTAATACAAGACTGAAAGTGCAGAAATGTGACCTTAAATGCAACTGGATAATAAACCCTTATCCAGACCATCCTGCAAACAAATTAAGGATTTGAGAAATCTGAAAGAGTTCCAGTGGTAATTCTTAGACTCGCACCAGGAAAGGAAAACTTTCCAGACTTGTGATACACTTGTCTTGTAACAGGCTTACTGGCCTGAATCAAAGTGTATCACTTGATCTGGGAAAAAAAAACTTTTCTAAGACAAAATCAGACGTTCAACAGGATGCTGTCAAATGGAGAGATTTTTAAACTTGATGGAAGGAGGGACCTTGAGAGAGAAGGTCTTTCCTAAAAGGAAGACACCAAGGTTGGCTTGAGGGCAACTGTTCCAAATCTGTGTAGTCTTGCAAGGCCATACAAAGTCAAATAAAATCACTGAGGGCCTTTCCTGTATTATCCTCCACAGTAAAACAAAAAGGAGGAAAGATGTAAAATATAATTTATGCTTACCTGATAAATTAATTTCTTTCATGGTGGTGAGAGTCCATGATCCATTACTTCTGGCCACTAGGAGGAGGCAAGATCCCAAAACTCCAAGAGCCCTTAAAACCCATCCACCCTTACTGGAAACTAGTCTGATTTATAGCCAAGTTATTAAAAAGAAGGTAGGAAAAGAAACCAGCTATAACAAAAACAGAATTTATGTTTACCTGATAAATTACTTTCTCCAACGGTGTGTCCGGTCCACGGCGTCATCCTTACTTGTGGGATATTCTCTTCCCCAACAGGAAATGGCAAAGAGCCCAGCAAAGCTGGTCACATGATCCCTCCTAGGCTCCGCCTACCCCAGTCATTCGACCGACGTTAAGGAGGAATATTTGCATAGGAGAAACCATATGGTACCGTGGTGACTGTAGTTAAAGAAAATAAATTATCAGACCTGATTAAAAAAAAAACAGGGCGGGCCGTGGACCGGACACACCTATGTTGGAGAAAGTAATTTATAAGGTAAACATAAATTCTGTTTTCTCCAACATAGGTGTGTCCGGTCCACGGCGTCATCCTTACTTGTGGGAACCAATACCAAAGCTTTAGGACACGGATGAAGGGAGGGAGCAAATCAGGTCACCTAAATGGAAGGCACCACGGTTTGCAAAACCTTTCTCCCAAAAATAGCCTCAGAAGAAGCAAAAGTATCAAACTTGTAAAATTTGGTAAAAGTGTGCAGTGAAGACCAAGTCGCTGCCCTACATATCTGATCAACAGAAGCCTCGTTCTTGAAGGCCCATGTGGAAGCCACAGCCCTAGTGGAATGAGCTGTGATTCTTTCGGGAGGCTGCCGTCCGGCAGTCTCGTAAGCCAATCTGATGATGCTTTTAATCCAAAAAGAGAGAGAGGTAGAAGTTGCTTTTTGACCTCTCCTTTTACCGGAATAAACAACAAACAAGGAAGATGTTTGTCTAAAATCCTTTGTAGCATCTAAATAGAATTTTAGAGCGCGAACAACATCCAAATTGTGCAACAAACGTTCCTTCTTTGAAACTGGTTTCGGACACAGAGAAGGTACGATAATCTCCTGGTTAATGTTTTTGTTAGAAACAACTTTTGGAAGAAAACCAGGTTTAGTACGTAAAACCACCTTATCTGCATGGAACACCAGATAAGGAGGAGAACACTGCAGAGCAGATAATTCTGAAACTCTTCTAGCAGAAGAAATTGCAACTAAAAACTAAACTTTCCAAGATAATAACTTAATATCAACGGAATGTAAGGGTTCAAACGGAACCCCCTGAAGAACTGAAAGAACTAAATTGAGACTCCAAGGAGGAGTCAAAGGTTTGTAAACAGGCTTAATTCTAACCAGAGCCTGAACAAAGGCTTGAACATCTGGCACAGCTGCCAGCTTTTTGTGAAGTAACACAGACAAGGCAGAAATCTGTCCCTTCAGGGAACTTGCAGATAATCCTTTTTCCAATCCTTCTTGAAGGAAGGATAGAATCTTAGGAATCTTAACCTTGTCCCAAGGGAATCCTTTAGATTCACACCAACAGATATATTTTTTCCAAATTTTGTGGTAAATCTTTCTAGTTACAGGCTTTCTGGCCTGAACAAGAGTATCGATAACAGAATCTGAGAACCCTCGCTTCGATAAGATCAAGCGTTCAATCTCCAAGCAGTCAGCTGGAGTGAAACCAGGTTCGGATGTTCGAACGGACCCTGAACAAGAAGGTCTCGTCTCAAAGGTAGCTTCCAAGGTGGAGCCGATGACATATTCACCAGATCTGCATACCAAGTCCTGCGTGGCCACGCAGGAGCTATCAAGATCACCGACGCCCTCTCCTGATTGATCCTGGCTACCAGCCTGGGGATGAGAGGAAACGGCGGGAACACATAAGCTAGTTTGAAGGTCCAAGGTGCTACTAGTGCATCCACTAGAGCCGCCTTGGGATCCCTGGATCTGGACCCGTAGCAAGGAACTTTGAAGTTCTGACGAGAGGCCATCAGATCCATGTCTGGAATGCCCCACAGCTGAGTGACTTGGGCAAAGATTTCCGGATGGAGTTCCCACTCCCCCGGATGCAATGTCTGACGACTCAGAAAATCCGCTTCCCAATTTTCCACTCCTGGGATGTGGATAGCAGACAGGTGGCAGGAGTGAGACTCCGCCCATAGAATGATTTTGGTCACTTCTTCCATCGCTAGGGAACTCCTTGTTCCCCCCTGATGGTTGATGTACGCAACAGTTGTCATGTTGTCTGATTGAAACCGTATGAACTTGGCCCTCGCTAGCTGAGGCCAAGCCTTGAGAGCATTGAATATCGCTCTCAGTTCCAGAATATTTATCGGTAGAAGAGATTCTTCCCGAGACCAAAGACCCTGAGCTTTCAGGGATCCCCAGACCGCGCCCCAGCCCATCAGACTGGCGTCGGTCGTGACAATGACCCACTCTGGTCTGCGGAATGTCATCCCTTGTGACAGGTTGTCCAGGGACAGCCACCAACGGAGTGAGTCTCTGGTCCTCTGATTTACTTGTATCTTCGGAGACAAGTCTGTATAATCCCCATTCCACTGACTGAGCATGCACAGTTGTAATGGTCTTAGATGAATGCGCGCAAAAGGAACTATGTCCATTGCCGCTACCATCAACCCGATCACTTCCATGCACTGAGCTATGGAAGGAAGAGGAACGGAATGAAGTATCCGACAAGAGTCTAGAAGTTTTGTTTTTCTGGCCTCTGTCAGAAATATCCTCATTTCTAAGGAGTCTATTATTGTTCCCAAGAAGGGAACCCTTGTTGACGGAGATAGAGAACTCTTTTCCACGTTCACTTTCCATCCGTGAGATCTGAGAAAGGCCAGGACAATGTCCGTGTGAGCCTTTGCTTGAGGAAGGGACGACGCTTGAATCAGAATGTCGTCCAAGTAAGGTACTACAGCAATGCCCCTTGGTCTTAGCACAGCTAGAAGGGACCCTAGTACCTTTGTGAAAATCCTTGGAGCAGTGGCTAATCCGAAAGGAAGCGCCACGAACTGGTAATGCTTGTCCAGGAATGCGAACCTTAGGAACCGATGATGTTCCTTGTGGATAGGAATATGTAGATACGCATCCTTTAAATCCACCGTGGTCATGAATTGACCTTCCTGGATGGAAGGAAGAATAGTTCGAATGGTTTCCATCTTGAACGATGGAACCTTGAGAAACTTGTTTAAGATCTTGAGATCTAAGATTGGTCTGAACGTTCCCTCTTTTTTGGGAACTATGAACAGATTGGAGTAGAACCCCATCCCTTGTTCTCTTAATGGAACAGGATGAATCACTCCCATTTGTAACAGGTCTTCTACACAATGTAAGAATGCCTGTCTTTTTATGTGGTCTGAAGACAACTGAGACCTGTGGAACCTCCCCCTTGGGGGAAGCCCCTTGAATTCCAGAAGATAACCTTGGGAGACTATTTCTAGCGCCCAAGGATCCAGAACATCTCTTGCCCAAGCCTGAGCGAAGAGAGAGAGTCTGCCCCCCACCAGATCCGGTCCCGGATCGGGGGCCAACATTTCATGCTGTCTTGGTAGCAGTGGCAGGTTTCTTGGCCTGCTTTCCCTTGTTCCAGCCTTGCATTGGTCTCCAAGCTGGCTTGGCTTGAGAAGTATTACCCTCTTGCTTAGAGGACGTAGCACTTTGGGCTGGTCCGTTTCTACGAAAGGGACGAAAATTAGGTTTATTTTTTGCCTTGAAAGGCCGATCCTGAGGAAGGGCATGGCCCTTACCCCCAGTGATATCAGAGATAATCTCTTTCAAGTCAGGGCCAAACAGCGTTTTCCCCTTGAAAGGAATGTTAAGTAGCTTGTTCTTGGAAGACGCATCAGCCGACCAAGATTTCAACCAAAGCGCTCTGCGCCACAATAGCAAACCCAGAATTCTTAGCCGCTAACCTAGCCAATTGCAAAGTGGCGTCTAGGGTAAAAGAATTAGCCAATTTGAGAGCATTGATTCTGTCCATAATCTCCTCATAAGGAGGAGAATCACTATCGACCGCCTTTATCAGCTCATCGAACCAGAAACATGCGGCTGTAGCGACAGGGACAATGCATGAAATTGGTTGTAGAAGGTAACCCTGCTGAACAAACATCTTTTTAAGCAAACCTTCTAATTTTTTATCCATAGGATCTTTGAAAGCACAACTATCCTCTATGGGTATAGTGGTGCGTTTGTTTAAAGTGGAAACCGCTCCCTCGACCTTGGGGACTGTCTGCCATAAGTCCTTTCTGGGGTCGACCATAGGAAACAATTTTTTAAATATGGGGGGAGGGACGAAAGGAATACCGGGCCTTTCCCATTCTTTATTAACAATGTCCGCCACCCGCTTGGGTATAGGAAAAGCTTCTGGGAGCCCCGGCACCTCTAGGAACTTGTCCATTTTACATAGTTTCTCTGGGATGACCAACTTGTCACAATCATCCAGAGTGGATAATACCTCCTTAAGCAGAATGCGGAGATGTTCCAACTTAAATTTAAATGCAGTCACATCAGGTTCAGCTTGTTGAGAAATGTTCCCTGAATCAGTAATTTCTCCCTCAGACAAAACCTCCCTGGCCCCATCAGACTGGGTTAGGGGCCCTTCAGAAACATTATTATCAGCGTCGTCATGCTCTTCAGTATCTAAAACAGAGCAGACGCGCTTACGCTGATAAGTGTTCATTTTGGCTAAAATGTTTTTGACAGAATTATCCATTACAGCCGTTAATTGTTGCATAGTAAGGAGTATTGGCGCGCTAGATGTACTAGGGGCCTCCTGAGTGGGCAAGACTCGTGTAGACGAAGGAGGGAATGATGCAGTACCATGCTTACTCCCCTCACTTGAGGAATCATCTTGGGCATCATTGTCATTGTCACATAAATCACATTTATTTAAATGAATAGGAATTCTGGCTTCCCCACATTCAGAACACAGTCTATCTGGTAGTTCAGACATGTTAAACAGGCATAAACTTGATAACAAAGTACAAAAAACGTTTTAAAATAAAACCGTTACTGTCACTTTAAATTTTAAACTGAACACACTTTATTACTGCAATTGCGAAAAAACATGAAGGAATTGTTCAAAATTCACCAAATTTTCACCACAGTGTCTTAAAGCCTTAAAAGTATTGCACACCAAATTTGGAAGCTTTAACCCTTAAAATAACGGAACCGGAGCCGTTTTGAACTTTAACCCCTTTACAGTCCCTGGTATCTGCTTTGCTGAGACCCAACCAAGCCCAAAGGGGAATACGATACCAAATGACGCCTTCAGAAAGTCTTTTCTAAGTATCAGAGCTCCTCTCACATGCGACTGCATGCCATGCCTCTCAAAAACAAGTGCGCAACACCGGCGCGAAAATGAGGCTCTGCCTATGCTTTGGGAAAGCCCCTAAAGAATAAGGTGTCTAAAACAGTGCCTGCCGATATTATTATATCAAAATACCCAAATAAAATGATTCCTCAAGGCTAAATATGTGTTAATAATGAATCGATTTAGCCCAGAAAAAGTCTACAGTCTTAATAAGCCCTTGTGAAGCCCTTATTTACGATCGTAATAAACATGGCTTACCGGATCCCATAGGGAAAATGACAGCTTCCAGCATTACATCGTCTTATTAGAATGTGTCATACCTCAAGCAGCAAGAGACTGCTCACTGTTCCCCCAACTGAAGTTAATTGCTCTCAACAGTCCTGTGTGGAACAGCCATGGATTTTAGTGACGGTTGCTAAAATCATTTTCCTCATACAAACAGAAATCTTCATCTCTTTTCTGTTTCTGAGTAAATAGTACATACCAGCACTATTTCAAAATAACAAACTCTTGATTGAATAATAAAAACTACAGTTAAACACTAAAAAACTCTAAGCCATCTCCGTGGAGATGTTGCCTGTACAACGGCAAAGAGAATGACTGGGGTAGGCGGAGCCTAGGAGGGATCATGTGACCAGCTTTGCTGGGCTCTTTGCCATTTCCTGTTGGGGAAGAGAATATCCCACAAGTAAGGATGACGCCGTGGACCGGACACACCTATGTTGGAGAAAGGAGCAGGGAAAATACAGGGAGTGCAGAATTATTAGGCAAGTTGTATTTTTGAGGATTAATTTTATTATTGAACAACAACCATGTTCTCAATGAACCCAAAAAACTCATTAATATCAAAGCTGAATATTTTTGGAAGTAGTTTTTAGTTTGTTTTTAGTTTTAGCTATTTTAGGGGGATATCTGTGTGTGCAGGTGACTATTACTGTGCATAATTATTAGGCAACTTAACAAAAATCAAATATATACCCATTTCAATTATTTATTTTTACCAGTGAAACCAATATAACATCTCAACATTCACAAATATACATTTCTGACATTCAAAAACAAAACAAAAACAAATCAGTGACCAATATAGCCACCTTTCTTTGCAAGGACACTCAAAAGCCTGCCATCCATGGATTCTGTCAGTGTTTTGATCTGTTCACCATCAACATTGCGTGCAGCAGCAACCACAGCCTCCCAGACACTGTTCAGAGAGGTGTACTGTTTTCCCTCCTTGTAAATCTCACATTTGATGATGGACCACAGGTTCTCAATGGGGTTCAGATCAGGTGAACAAGGAGGCCATGTCATTAGATTTTCTTCTTTTATACCCTTTCTTGCCAGCCACGCTGTGGAGTACTTGGACGCGTGTGATGGAGCATTGTCCTGCATGAAAATCATGTTTTTCTTGAAGGATGCAGACTTCTTCCTGTACCACTGCTTGAAGAAGGTGTCTTCCAGAAACTGGCAGTAGGACTGGGAGTTGAGCTTGACTCCATCCTCAACCCGAAAAGGCCCCACAAGCTCATCTTTGATGATACCAGCCCAAACCAGTACTCCACCTCCACCTTGCTGGCGTCTGAGTCGGACTGGAGCTCTCTGCCCTTTACCAATCCAGCCACGGGCCCATCCATCTGGCCCATCAAGACTCACTCTCATTTCATCAGTCCATAAAACCTTAGAAAAATCAGTCTTGAGATATTTCTTGGCCCAGTCTTGACGTTTCAGCTTGTGTGTCTTGTTCAGTGGTGGTCGTCTTTCAGCCTTTCTTACCTTGGCCATGTCTCTGAGTATTGCACACCTTGTGCTTTTGGGCACTCCAGTGATGTTGCAGCTCTGAAATATGGCCAAACTGGTGGCAAGTGGCATCTTGGCAGCTGCACGCTTGGCTTTTCTCAGTTCATGGGCAGTTATTTTGCGCTTTGGTTTTTCCACACGCTTCTTGCGACCCTGTTGACTATTTTGAATGAAACGCTTGATTGTTCAATGATCACGCTTCAGAAGCTTTGCAATTTTAAGAGTGCTGCATCCCTCTGCAAGATATCTCACTATTTTTGACTTTTCTGAGCCTGTCAAGTCCTTCTTTTGACCCATTTTGCCAAAGGAAAGGAAGTTGCCTAATAATTATGCACACCTGATATAGGGTGTTGATGTCATCAGACCACACCCCTTCTCATTACAGAGATGCACATCACCTAATATGCTTAATTGGTAGTAGGCTTTCAAGCCTATACAGCTTGGAGTAAGACAACATGCATAAAGAGGATGATGTGGTTAAAATACTCATTTGCCTAATAATTCTGCACTCCCTGTAGATGTGCATACTCAAATTGTAGACAGAAAAAAAACAATCACAAAAGAAAAAAATGAGCAGGGGTTCATGATCCATTACTTTTTGGAGCTAATACCCAAGCTGTGGAGTCCACAAGTAATCTTGGTGGGACAAATATATACTATTCCAAATACATTGGATGATAGATTTTGTTTTGTTTGTTTTGGGGTTTTTCCATTTTTCCATGCAAAATATATATATATATATATATATATATATATATATATATATATATATATATATATATATATATATATATATATATATATATATACACACACACACACACACACAATAAAAGCCCTACAAAAAGTTACTACAGAAAAAGCAAAAACATCAAAATGGTAGAAATTAGAAAAAATATGTAAGGAAGTCCAAAAACACTGCCTTGCAAATTTAAACAAAAGGCCTCATTCTTAAAGGCCCATGAAGAAGCTACTGCTATGGTAGAATAGGCAGTAACCCATTTCGAAGGAAGCTGACCCACCAAGAAGCTAACAAAACGACAGTAACGCCTGACCCTTTCTGTAACCAGAAAAATGAATAAACAAGCTAAAAGATGAGCAAAAGCTCAAACTTAGTTCTCAAAATCAGAAACTCTTCTAGCAGAAGGAACAGCCAAAAGAAACATTCAAGACAAAAACTAAATATCCAATACATGCATATGTTCAAAAAGGAGGAACCTGCAAAACTCTGAAAACCAAATAAGATACCATAGAGGAGAAGTTGGTTAATCACAGGCTTAATAATGACAAAGGCCTGGATAAAATCCTGAATATTCAGCAATAGTTTTGTAAAACAAGACATAAAGAGCAGAGATCTGGGGGGTGCTAGCAATGCAGGTGGAGAAATAAAAGATGCAGTGTTGTTTGGGGGTAGATGGGGGGCTGGTTGGGTCTCTGTGCAAGTAGACCGGTAGTTTTGGGGAGGCTGGAAGATAGATGGAAGGTATTGGAGAGGCTGCACCTATATGCAGTGACAATTAGCCGATAAAAGTATATCACGACATGTGAATATTTTTCTCTTTAGTATTCTCACATAGAGTTCTGTTACCATAATAACAGAATTTATGCTTACCTGATAAATTACTTTCTCCAACGGTGTGTCCGGTCCACGGCGTCATCCTTACTTGTGGGATATTCTCTTCCCCAACAGGAAATGGCAAAAAATCCCAGCAAAGCTGGTCACATGATCCCTCCTAGGCTCCGCCCACCCCAGTCATTTGACCGACGGACAGGAGGAAATATATATAGGAGAAACCATATGATACCGTGGTGACTGTAGTTAGAGAAAATAATTCATCAGACCTGATTAAAAAACCAGGGCGGGCCGTGGACCGGACACACCGTTGGAGAAAGTAATTTATCAGGTAAGCATAAATTCTGTTTTCTCCAACATTGGTGTGTCCGGTCCACGGCGTCATCCTTACTTGTGGGAACCAATACCAAAGCTTTAGGACACGGATGAAGGGAGGGAGCAAATCAGGTCACCTAAATGGAAGGCACCACGGCTTGCAAAACCTTTCTCCCAAAAATAGCCTCCGAAGAAGCAAAAGTATCAAATTTGTAAAATTTGGCAAAAGTGTGCAGTGAAGACCAAGTCGCTGCCTTACATATCTGGTCAACAGAAGCCTCGTTCTTGAAGGCCCATGTGGAAGCCACAGCCCTAGTGGAGTGAGCTGTGATTCTTTCAGGAGGCTGCCGTCCGGCAGTCTCATAAGCCAATCGGATGATGCTTTTAAGCCAAAAGGAAAGAGAGGTAGAAGTCGCTTTTTGACCTCTCCTTTTACCAGAATAAACAACAAACAAAGAAGATGTTTGTCTGAAATCTTTTGTAGCCTCTAAATAGAATTTTAGAGCACGGACTACGTCCAAATTGTGTAACAAACGCTCCTTCTTTGAAACTGGATTCGGACACAAAGAAGGTACAACTATCTCCTGGTTAATATTTTTGTTAGAAACAACTTTAGGAAGAAAACCAGGCTTAGTACGCAGAACCACCTTATCTGCATGGAACACCAGATAAGGAGGAGAACACTGCAGAGCAGATAACTCTGAAACTCTTCTAGCAGAAGAGATTGCAACCAAAAACAAAACTTTCCAAGATAGTAACTTAATATCTACGGAATGTAAGGGTTCAAACGGAACCCCTTGAAGAACTGAAAGAACTAGATTTAAACTCCAGGGAAGAGTCAAAGGCCTGTAAACAGGCTTGATCCTAACCAGAGCCTGAACAAATGCTTGAACATCTGGCATAGCTGCCAGTCGTTTGTGTAGTAAGACAGATAAAGCAGAAATCTGTCCCTTTAGAGAACTTGCAGATAATCCTTTCTCCAAACCTTCTTGTAGAAAGGATAGAATCTTAGGAATCTTTATCTTGTTCAATGGCAATCCTTTGGATTCACACCAACAGATATATTTTTTCCATATTTTATGGTAAATTTTTCTAGTTACAGGCTTTCTAGCCTGAATCAGAGTATCTATTACAGAATCTGAAAACCCACGCTTTGATAAAATCAAGCGTTCAATCTCCAAGCCGTCAGCTGGAGGGAAACCAGATTCGGATGTTCGAATGGACCTTGAACAAGAAGGTCCTGTCTCAAAGGTAGCTTCCATGGTGGAGCCGATGACATATTCACCAGGTCTGCATACCAAGTCCTGCGTGGCCACGCAGGAGCTATCAAGATCACCGAAGCCCTCTCCTGATTGATCCTGGCTACCAGCCTGGGAATGAGAGGAAACGGTGGGAATACATAAGCTAGGTTGAAGGTCCAAGGTGCTACTAGTGCATCTACTAGAGTCACCTTGGGATCCCTGGATCTGGACCCGTAGCAAGGAACCTTGAAGTTCTGACGAGATGCCATCAGATCCATGTCTGGAATGCCCCATAATTGAGTTATTTGTGCAAAGATTTCCGGATGGAGTTCCCACTCCCCCGGATGGAATGTCTGACGACTCAAAAAATCCGCTTCCCAATTTTCCACTCCTGGGATGTGGATCGCAGACAAGTGGCAGGAGTGATCCTCCGCCCATTGAATTATTTTGGTCACTTCTTCCATCGCCAGGGAACTCCTTGTTCCCCCCTGATGATTGATATATGCAACAGTCGTCATGTTGTCTGATTGAAACCTTATGAATTTGGCCTTTGCTAGTTGAGGCCAAGCTTTGAGAGCGTTGAATATCGCTCTCAGTTCCAGAATGTTTATCGGGAGAAGAGATTCTTCCCGAGACCATAGACCCTGAGCTTTCAGGGGTTCCCAGACCGCGCCCCAGCCCGCCAGGCTGGCGTCGGTCGTGACAATGACCCACTCTGGTCTGCGGAAGCTCATTCCCTGTGACAGATTGTCCAGGGTCAGCCACCAACGGAGTGAATCTCTGGTCTTTTGATCTACTTGAATCGTCGGAGACAAGTCTGTATAATCCCCATTCCACTGTCTGAGCATGCACAGTTGTAATGGTCTTAGATGAATTCGTGCAAAAGGAACTATGTCCATTGTTGCAACCATCAATCCTATTACTTCCATGCACTGCGCTATGGAAGGACGAGGAACAGAATGAAGTACTTGACAAGAGCTTAGAAGTTTTGATTTTCTGACCTCTGTCAGAAAAATCCTCATTTCTAAGGAATCTATTATTGTTCCCAAGAAGGGAACTCTTGTTGACGGGGACAGAGAACTTTTTTCTTTGTTCACCTTCCATCCGTGAGATCTGAGAAAGGCTAGGACGATGTCCGTATGAGCCTTTGCTTTTGACAGAGACGACGCTTGAATCAGGATGTCGTCCAAGTAAGGTACTACTGCAATGGCCCCTTGGTCTTAGAACCGCTAGAAGGGACCCTAGTACCTTTGTGAAAATCCTTGGAGCAGTGGCTAATCCGAATGGAAGTGCCACAAACTGGTAATGCTTGTCCAGAAAAGCGAAACCTTAGGAACTGATGATGTTCCTTGTGGATAGGGAATATGTAGGTACGCATCCTTTAAATCCACGGTAGTCATAAATTGATTTTCCTGGATAGTAGGTAGGATCGTTCGAATAGTTTCCATTTTGAACGATGGTACCCTGAGAAATTTGTTTAGGATCTTGAGATCCAAAATTGGTCTGAATGTTCCCTCTTTTTTGGGAACTATGAACAGATTGGAATAAAAACCCATCCCTTGTTCTCTTATTGGAACTGGATGAATCACTCCCATCTTTAAAAGGTCTTCTACACAATGTAAGAATGCCTGTCTTTTTATTTGGTTTGAAGATAATTGAGACCTGTGGAACCTTCCCCTTGGGGGTAGTTACTTGAATTCCAGAAGATAACCTTGAGAAACTATTTCTAGCGCCCAAGGATCCTGACATCTCTTGCCCAAGCCTGAGGCAAAGAGAGGAAAGTCTGCCCCCCACCAGATCCGGTCCCGGATCGGGGGCTATCCCTTCATGCTGTTTTGGTAGCAGTGGTAGGCTTCTTGGCCTGCTAACCCTTGTTCCAGCCTTGCATTGGTTTCCAGGCTGGTTTGGGTTGTGAAGTATTACCCTCTTGCTTAGAGGATGAGGAATTAGAGGCTGGTCCGTTTCTGCGAAAGGGACGAAAATTAGGCTTATTTTTAGCCTTAAAAGACCTATCCTGTGGGAGGGCGTGGCCCTTTCCCCCAGTGATGTCTGAAATAATCTCTTTCAAATCAGGTCCAAATAAAGTTTTACCCTTGAAAGGAATGTTAAGCAATTTTGTCTTGGAAGACACATCCGCTGACCAAGACTTTAGCCAAAGCGCTCTGCGCGCCACGATAGCAAACCCTGAATTTTTCGCCGCTAATCTAGCTAATTGCAAAGCGGCATCTAAAATAAAAGAGTTTAGCCAATTTAAGTGCTTGAACTCTGTCCATAACCTCCTCATACGAAGATTCTTTATTGAGCGACTTTTCTAGTTCCTCGAACCAGAAACACGCTGCCGTAGTGACAGGAACAATGCACGAAATTGGTTGTAGAAGGTAACCTTGCTGAACAAAAATCTTTTTAAGCAAACCCTCTAATTTTTTATCCATAGGATCTTTGAAAGCACAACTATCTTCGATAGGAATAGTAGTGCGTTTGTTAGAGTAGAAGAACCGCCCCCTCGACCTTGGGGACTGTCTGCCATAAGTCCTTTCTGGGGTCGACTATAGGAAATAATTTCTTAAATATAGGGGGGGGGGACAAAAGGTATGCCGGGCCTTTCCCACTCTTTATTTACTATGTCCGCCACCCGCTTGGGTATAGGAAAAGCGTCGGGGGGCACCGGAACCTCTAGAAACTTGTCCATCTTACATAACTTCTCTGGAATGACCAAATTGTCACAATCATCCAGAGTAGATAATACCTCCTTAAGCAGTGCGCGGAGATGTTCTAATTTAAATGTCACAACATCAGGTTCAGCTTGATGAGAAATCTTTTCCTGAATCTGAAATTTCTCCCTCAGAACAAAACCTCCCTCATGGCCCCTTCAGATTGGGTGTGAGGGTACTGTCAGAACAGTTATCATCAGCGTCCTCTTGCTCTTTAGTGTTTTAAAACAGAGCAATCGCGCTTTCTCTGATAAGTAGGCATTTGGATAAAAGATTTGCTATAGAGTTATCCATTACAGCCGTTAATTGTTGCATGGTAATAAGTATTGGCGCACTAGATGTACTAGGGGCCTCCTGTGTGGGCATAACTGGTGTAGACACAGTAGGGGATGATGTAGTATCATGTTTACCTCCCTCATTTGAGGAATCATCTTGGGCAATATCATTATCTGTGGCATTACTGTCCTTACTTTGTTTGGACACTATGGCACAATTATCACATAAATTTAAATGGGGGAGACACATTGGCTTTCATACATATAGAACATAGCTTATTTGATGGTACAGACATGTTAAACAGGCTTAAACTTGTCAACAAAGCACAAAAAACTTTTAAAATAAAACCGTTACTGTCACTTTAAATTTCAAACTGAAAACACTTTATTTACTGAATATGTGAAAAAGTATGAAGGAATTGTTCAAAAACATCACCAAAATTTCACCACAGTGTCTTAAAGCATTAAAAGTATTGCACACCAAATTTCAGAGCTTTAACCCTTAAAATAACGGAACCGGAGCCGTTTTTACATTTAACCCCTATACAGTCCCAGCTATATGCTTTGCTGAGACCCAACCAAGCCCAGAGGGGAATACGATACCAAATGATGCCTTCTATAAGCTTTTTCAGTGATTCTTAGCTCCTCACACATGCATCTGCATGCCTTGCTCTCCAAAAAACAACTGCGCATTAGTGGCGCGAAAATGAGGCTCTGTCTATAACTAGAAAAGGCCCCCATCTGAAAAAGGTGTCCAACACAGTGCCTGCCGTTTTTCTAAACAATCCCCAAGATTATAATAACCATTATTAGTTAGAATCTGCATAATATGCCTAGTAAAGCAATCGTTTTAGCCCAGAAAAATGTCTACCAGTTTTTTAAGCCCTTTTTGAAGCCCTTTATTCTTTTATGTTTGACTAAGAAAATGGCTTACCGGTCCCTATGAGGGGAAAGGACAGCCTTCCAGCATTACATGGTCTTGTTAGAAATATGGCTAGTCATACCTTAAGCAGAAAGGTCTGCTAACTGTTTCCCCCAACTGAAGTTACTTCATCTCAACAGTCCTGTGTGGAAACAGCAATCGATTTTAGTAACTGTCTGCTAAAATCATCTTCCTCTTACAAACAGAAATCTTCATCCTTTTTCTGTTCAGAGTAAATAGTACATACCAGCACTATTTTAAAATAACAAACACTTGATAGAAGAATAAAAACTACATTTAAACACCAAAAAAACTCTTAACCATCTCCGTGGAGATGTTGCCTGTGCAACGGCAAAGAGAATGACTGGGGTGGGCGGAGCCTAGGAGGGATCATGTGACCAGCTTTGCTGGGACTCTTTGCCATTTCCTGTTGGGGAAGAGAATATCCCACAAGTAAGGATGACGCCGTGGACCGGACACACCAATGTTGGAGAAATAAGGCTTTACTAATTTTCTATGAATGTCTATTTTTATGTTATTCTGTTAGAATAAAAGGATGGTATGTTAGGGGTAATGTGAACCTGACTGCAGCCATCTTGTGATGATCAGCATCCATTTTGTAATGATTAGACTTTATTATAATGGTTCATTCTGTAGTGAGAAATATATGCTTGCTATTGTATTTTCCTTAGCCAGTTAGCCTTGTAGAAAGTCCCTGGCCGCACGCCCAGAAGAATGTTCTATCAATAAGATGGTCCAGCGACCTTGGTGTCTCTGCAGATGCATGGTTTATTATGACTATCAGATATTGTTTATGAGCTAGTGAATTTCCAGAATCACACTGTGTGTAACTCTGTATAACTGTGTAAAATGACGCGGTCCTAACGTGCCATCCCCTTAACCCTGTATGCTGTTACTGAAGTCTATAAGATAGGCTTGCACTGTTCAATAAACATGATTGGCTTTAGATCATATTGCTGCGTGGTCTGAGTCATTCTAAGGGATCCTTATCAGATAATCTACATCTGCCTCAGGTGGTACAGTGGGCCCGCGGCTTCGGCCTGACCTGACACCCCCCCCCCCCTGGGGATAACACCTAACAAACCCTAAAAAGAACTAGACAATAAATTCTTATCTAAACCATCCTGAAATTGAAGAATTCTAGAAATTCTAAAAGAGAGATAACTAGAACCCATGTTCCAACACATCAGGAAATAAAACCTTGTGATAAATCTGGTCATAGGTTAACAGGCCTGAACCAAAATGACAGAATCAGAAAAACCTATTTGTCATAAAACTAAGAGCTCAATTTCCAGGCCATTAAGTTGAGAGAATTTAAATTCTGATGAAAAAAATAGGACCTTGAGACAGAAGATTGTGACGCAGACAACTGCCAGGACAACTGGACATCTGCATCAGATCTGTAAACCAAGTCCTGCAAGGCCAAGCTGCGGCAATCAGATTACTGATGATACCTGCTGCTTAATTCTGGCTATTACCCTTGGTACCAGAACAAGAGGTGGAAAAATTTAAGCCAGACGAAAAACAACCAAAGAGCTACTAGAACATCCACAAACTTCCCTTAAAGATCACTGGACCTCGCAAAAAATCTGGGGAGTTCTTTGCTTAAACAAAAAGCCATCAGATCTATTTCCAGAAGTAGAGATCATTCTCCTGAATGAAGGGATTGATGACTGAGAAAGTCTGCTTCCCAATTTGCCCAACCCTGGAATATGAACTGGAGAAATTATACAGGAATTTCTTTCTGCCCAAGTCAGAATTCGATAACCTACCCTCATCGCCAGTATCTGCGGAATACCCCGATGATTGATATAAGAAGCTGCTATGACATTATATGAATGAAAACTCAGTTAAGTCTCCCTTTCAGGAGAGGCCCAAACTGAAGGGCCCTGAAAATCCGATGGAGTTCCACAGCATTAATAGGCAACTTTGCCTACCGAAGTAACCAAACTCCCTGTGCACTCTAGCACCCCAGACTGCACCTCAACCTGAAAGACGCATCTGTAGAGATCACTGACCATTTTTGGCGGACAAAGGATGTCCACAGAACAATGGATCAATGATTGATCCACCATAAAAGGGGATTTCCTTATTTTGGCATCCAACTGAACGTAATCCCGACACCAATGACACATACAAAGCTGAAGAGGTCTCATGTGAAACTGAGGAAAAGGAATAGCATCTGAAGATGCTATCATTATGCCTAAAACTTTTATACAAAGCGCTACAGAAGGAGAAGGAACTGACTGAAGATTTACACAAGCTGAGATTACAGCCAGAAAAGTAATCCTGGACTGAGGGGACAGATAACTTTTTGGTAAGTTTACATTCCAACCATGTTCTAGAAGAAACAACAAAAGGCTGTTGGTATGAAATACTGCTAAATGTAAAGATGGAGCCTGTACCAAGATATCGTCCAGGTAAGAAACCACCAACACACCCTGAGCTATTATCACCAATAAGAGAGTCCCTAGAACCTTCATATAGGATTCTGGGAGCAGAAGCCAGAGCGAAAGGAAGGAGGCAACAAACTGAAAATGCCAGTCCAAGAAACCAAACCCTAGAAATTGATGATGAACTCTGTGTATAGGGATATGAAGATAAACATCCTTCAGATCTATAGAAAATTGTCCATGTTGAATAAGAGGAAGGATAGAATGTTCTCCATCTTGCAAGAAGGAACCCTAAGAAACCTGTTTAAAGTTTTAAAATACAGAACAGGTCTTACGTTTCTTCTTTCTTGGGAACAATAAAGAGGTTGGAATAGAAAGCCTGAGCCTATTCCAATTCCAGAACTGGAACTATTACACTCAAAAAACTCCAGATCTTAAACAGACTGAAAAATGACTTTTGCCTTTATAGGATTCCTTGGAACATAAGACAGAAGAAAACCTTCCCCTGGGAGGCCTTGATCTGAAAACTTTATGTATCAGAATCCAAGGATCTTGAACAGAATGAAACCAAGCCCCTTGAAAAAGGGCATAATCTGCCCCCTACAGGAAAAACTGGATCAAGAGCCTTCATGCAGATTTGGTAGTGGAAACAGGCTTTTTGGACTGTTTGATCTTTTCCAATTAGGGTTTGGTTTCCAGGAGAACTGGAAGAACCCTGCTTATCTGAAGAGATAAAGTAGAGGACTTCAGGTTCATGAGTTGACGAAAGGAACGAAAATGGTTAGAAGCCCTCGATTTATCACTAGACTTGAAGGGGAAAGGCTCCTTTCACCCCAGTTACAGTAGAAAACATAATTTATGCTTACCCTGATAAATTCCTTTCTTCTGTTGTGTGATCAGTCCACGGGTCATCATTACTTCTGGGATATTATCTGCTCCCCTACAGGAAGTGCAAGAGGATTCACCCAGCAGAGTTGCTATATAGCTCCTCCCCTCTACGTCACCTCCAGTCATTCGACCAAAGACCAACGAGAAAGGAGAAGCCAAGGGGTGTAGTGGTGACTGGATTATAATTTAAAAAATATTTACCTGCCTTAAAAAACAGGGCGGGGCCGTGGACTGATCACACAACAGAAGAAAGGATTTATCAGGTAAGCATAAATTATGTTTTTCTTCTGTTATGTGTGATCAGTCCACGGGTCATCATTACTTCTGGGATACCAATACCAAAGCAAAAGTACACGATGACGGGAGGGATAGGCAGGCTCATTATATAGAAGGAACCACTGCCTGAAGAACCTTTCTCCAAAAATAGCCTGCCGAAGAAGCAAAAGTGTCAAATTTGTAAAATTTGGAAAAAGTATGAAGCGAAGACCAAGTTGCAGCCTTGCAAATCTGTTCAACAGAGGCCTCATTCTTAAAGGCCCAAGTGGAAGCCACAGCTCTAGTAGAATGAGCTGTAATTCTTTCAGGAGGCTGCTGTCCAGCAGTCTCATAGGCTAAACGAATTATGCTACGAAGCCAGAAGGAGAGAGAGGTAGCCGAAGCCTTATGACCTCTCCTCTGACCAGAGTACACGACAAACAGGGAAGACGTTTGTCGAAAATCCCTTAGTTGCCTGCAAGTAGAACTTGAGGGCCACGAACTACATCCAGATTGTGTAGAAGACGTTCCTTCTTTGAAGAAGGATTTGGACACAAGGATGGAACAACAATCTCTTGATTGATATTCCTGTTAGTGACTACCTTAGGTAAGAACCCAGGTTTAGTACGCAGAACTACCTTGTCTGAGTGAAAGATTCAGATAAGGAGAATCACAATGTAAGGCTGATAATTCAGAGACTCTTCGAGCCGAGGAAATAGCCATTAAAAATAGAACTTTCCAAGATAACAATTTTATATCAATGGAATGAAGGGGTTCGAACGGAACACCCTGTAAAACGTTAAGAACTAAGTTTAAACTCCATGGCGGAGCAAAAGTTTTAAACACAGGCTTGATCCTAGTTAAAGCCTGACAAAATGCATGGACGTCTGGATTTTCTGACAGACGCTTGTGTAACAAGATGGACAGAGCTGAGATCTGTCCCTTTAATGAGCTAGCCGATAAACCCTTTCTAAACCTTCTTGTAGAAAGGACAATATCCTAGGAATCCTAACCTTACTCCATGAGTAATCTTTGGATTCACACCAGTATAGGTATTTACGCATATTTTATGGTAAATCTTTCTGGTAACAGGCTTCCTAGCCTGGTATCAGGGTATCAATAACCGACCTCAGAAAAACCACGTTTTGATAAAATCAAGCGTTCAATTTCCAAGCAGTCAGCTTCAGAGAAGTTAGATTTTGATGTTTGAATGGACCCTGTATCAGAAGGTCCTGTCTTAGAGGTAGAGACCAAGGCGGACAGGATGACATGTCCACTAGATCTGCATACCAAGTCCTGCGTGGCCATGCAGGTGCTATTAGAATCACTGATGCTCTCTCCTGTTTGATTTTGGCAATCAATCGAGGAAGCAGCGGGAAGGGTGGAAACACATAAGCCATCCTGAAGTTCCAAGGTGCTGTCAAAGCATCTATCAGAACCGCTCCCGGATCCCTGGATCTGGATCCGTAGCGAGGAAGTTTGGCGTTCTGGCGAGACGCCATGAGATCTATATCTGGTTTGCCCCAACGTCGAAGTATTTGGGCAAAGACCTCCGGATGAAGTTCCCACTCCCCCGGTATGAAAAGTCTGGCGACTCAAGAAATCCGCCTCCCAGTTCTCTACTCCCGGGATGTGGATTGCTGACAGGTGGCAAGAGTGAGACTCTGCCCAGCGAAATATCTTTGATACTTCCATCATTGCTAGGGAGCTTCTTGTCCCTCCTGATGGTTGATGTAAGCTACAGTCGTGATGTTGTCCGACTGAAACCTGATGAACCCCCGAGTTTTTTAACTGGGGCCAAGCTAGAAGGGCATTGAGAACTGCTCTCAATTCCAGAATGTTTATTGGCAGGAGACTTTCCTCCTGACTCCATTGTCCCTGAGCCTTCAGAGAATTCCAGACAGCGCCCCAACCTAGTAGGCCTGGCGTCTGTTGTTACAATTGTCCAGTCCGGCCTGCTGAATGGCATCCCCCTGGACAGATGTGGCCGAGAAAGCCACCATAGAAGAGAGTTTCTGGTCTCTTGATCCAGATTCAGAGTGGGGGACAAATCTGAGTAATCCCCATTCCACTGACTCAGCATGCACAATTGCAGCGGTCTGAGATGTAGGCGTGCAAAGGGTACTATGTCCATTGCTGCTACCATTAAGCCGATCACCTCCATGCATTGAGCTACTGACGGGAGTTGAATGGAATGAAGGACAACGGCATGCATTTAGAAGCTTTGTTAATCTGTCTTCTGTCAGATAAATTTTCATTTCTACAGAATCTATAAGAGTCCCCAAGAATGGAACTCTTGTGAGAGGAAAGAGAGAACTCTTCTTTTCGTTCACTTTCCATCCATGCGACCTTAGAAATGCCAGAACTAACTCTGTATGAGACTTGGCAGTTTGAAAGCTTGAAGCTTGTATCAGAATGTCGTCTAGGTACGGAGCTACCGAAATTCCTCGCGGTCTTAGTACCGCCAGAAGGGCACCCAGAACCTTTGTGAAGATTCTTGGAGCCGTAGCCAATCCGAATGGAAGGGCTACAAACTGGTAATGCCTGTTTAAGAAGGCAAACCTTAGATACCGGTAATGATCTTTGTGAATCGGTATGTGAAGGTAAGCATCCTTTAAATCCACTGTGGTCATGTACTGACCCTCTTGGATCATGGGTAAGATTGTCCGAATAGTTTCCATTTTGAACGATGGAACTCTTAGGAATTTGTTTAGGATCTTTAAATCCAAGATTGGCCTGAAAGTTCCCTCTTTTTTGGGAACCACAAACAGGTTTGAGTAAAACCCTTGTCCTTGTTCCGACCGCCGGAACCGGATGGATCACTCCCATTAATAATAGATCTTGTACACAGCGTAGAAACGCGTCTTTCTTTATTTGGTTTGTTGACAACCTTGACAGATGAAATCTCCCTCTTGGGGGAGAGAATTTGAAGTCTAGAAGGTATCCCTGAGATATGATCTCTAGCGCCCAGGGATCCTGGACATCTCTTGCCCAAGCCTGGGCGAAGAGAGAGAGTCTGCCCCCCACTAGATCCGGTCCCGGATCGGGGGCCCTCGGTTCATGCTGTCTTAGGGGCAGCAGCAGGTTTCCTGGCTTGCTTGCCCTTATTCCAGGACAGGTAGGTTTCCAGCCTTGTCTGTAACGAGCAAACAGCTCCTTCCTGTTTTGGTGCAGTGGAAGTTGATGCTGTTCCTGTTTTGAAATTCCGAAAGGGACGAAAATTAGACTGTCTAGCCTTAGCTTTGGCTTTGTCTTGAGGTAGAGCGTGGCCCTTACCTCCTGTAATGTCAGCAATAATTTCTTTCAAAACCGGGGCCCAAATAAAGTTTGCCCCTTGAAAGGTATATTAAGTAATTTTGGACTTAGAAGTTACATCAGCCGACCAGGATTTTAGCCACAGCGCCCTACGTGCCTGAATGGCGAATCCTGAATTCTTAGCCGTAAGTTTGGGTTAAATGTACTACGGCCTCCGAAATGAATGAATTAGCTAGTTTAAGGACTCTAAGCCTGTCCGAAATGTCGTCCAGCGTAGCTGAACTAAGGTTCTCTTCCAGAGACTCAATCCAAAATGCTGCCGCAGCCGTGATCGGCGCGATGCATGCAAGGGGTTGTAATATAAAACCTTGTTGAATAAAACTTTTCTTAGGTAACCCTCTAATTTTTTATCCATAGGGATCTGAAAAAGCACAGCTATCCTCCACCGGGATAGTGGTACGCTTAGCTAAAGTAGAAACAGCTCCCTCCACCTTAGGGACCGTTTGCCATAAGTCCCGTGTGGTGCGTCTATTGGAAACATCTTTTCTAAATATTGGAGGGGGTGAGAACGGCACACCGGGTCTATCCACTCCTTAGTAACAATTTCAGTTAATCTCTTAGGTATAGGAAAAATCGTCAGTACTCGCCGGGAGGTACGCAAAGTATTTATCCAACCTACAACATTTTCTCTGGTATTGCAACAGTGTTACAATCGTTAAGAGCTGCTAAGACCTCCCCTAGTAATACACGGAGGTTTTCCAATTTAAATTTAAAATTTGAAATATCTGAATCCAATCTGCTTGGATCAGAACCGTCACCTACAGAATGAAGCTCTCCGTCCTCATGCTCTGCAAGCTGTGACGCAGTATCAGACATGGCCCTAGAATTTATCAGCGCACTCTGTTCTCACCCCAGAGTGATCACGCTTGCCTCTTTAGTTCTGGTAATTTAGCCAAAACTTCAGTCATAACAGTAGCCATATCTTGTAATGTTATCTGTAATGGCTGCCCAGATGTACTAGGCGCCATAATATCACGCACCTCCCGGGCGGGAGATGCAGGGTACTGACACGTGAGGCGAGTTAGTCGGCATAACTCTCCCCTCGCTGTTTGGTGAAATTTGTTCAATTTGTACAGATTTGCTTTTATTTAAAGTAGCATCAATACAGTTAGTACATAAATTTCTATTGCTCCACCTTGGCATTGGAACAAATGACACAGGTATCTTCCTCTGAATCAGACATGTTTAACACACTAGCAATAAACATGCAACTCGGTTACAATTTTTATTTAACAAAAACGTACTGTGCCTCAAGAAGCACTAAACGATTAAATGACAGTTGAAATAATGAACTGAAAAACAGTTATAGCATCACTCTTTACAAACAACCACAACTTTTTAGCAAAGGTTTGTTCCCATTAGTAAAATAAACACTAATTAAATTTTAAACATAAAAATTACAGAGCAACGTTTTAAATCACAGTCACTATATAAGTCTTCACAGCTCTGCTGAGAGAATCTACCTCCCTTCAAAGAAGTTTGAAGACCCCTGAGTTCTGTTAGAGATGAACCCGGATCATGCAGAAAATACAAGAATAACTGACTGGAAATTTTTGATGCGTAGCAAAGAGCGCCAAAAACGGCCCCTCCCTCTCACACACAGCAGTGAGAGAGAAACGAAACTGTCATAATTAACACAAGCAAACTGCCAAGTGGAAAAATAATGCCCAAATATTTATTCACTCAGTACCTCATTAATGCAAACGATTCTACATTCCAGCAAAACGTTTAACATGAAAATACCTAATAAAAGGTTTAATGTACTTTTACAGAGTAATTCCGGTGAAATACATCCCCAGAATACTAAAGTGTAGAGCATACATACATGTTCATTATAACGGTATGGCAGGATTTTTTCATCAATTCCATTCAGAAAAATAAAAACTGCTACTTACCTCAATGCAGATTCAACTGCCCGCTGTCCCCTGATCTGAAGTTTTTACCTCCCTCAGATGGCCGAGAAACAGCAATATGATCTTAACTACTCCGGTTAAAATCATAAGAAAAACTCTGGTAGATTCTTCTTCAAACTCTGCCAGAGAGGTAATAACACGCTCCGGTGCTATTGTAAAATAACAAACTTTTGATTGAAGTTCTAAAAACTAAGGTATAATCACCATAGTCCTCTCACACCTCCTATCTAGTCTTTGGGTGCAAGAGAATGACTGGAGGTGACGTAGAGGGGAGGAGCTATATAGCAACTCTGCTGGGTGAATCCTCTTGCACTTCCTGTAGGGGAGCAGATAATATCCCAGAAGTAATGATGACCCGTGGACTGATCACACATAACAGAAGAAATAATGTCATCCAGGCCAGACCCAACAACATCTTCCCTTTAAAAGGATGAGACAGAAGTCTAGATTTAGAAACCAGTTCAGCAGACCATTATTTCAACCACACGGCCCTCGTAGTCAAAACTGCTAGTGCCATATTCTTAGCATTGATTTGAATAGTATCAACAACAGTGTCACAAATTAAAGCATTACCTGTCTTCAAGAATTTTAATTGAATAGAAAACTTTTCATTAGCAGAATACTCAGGAAGTTGCTCAGATAAACCCTCACACACAAAAGGGTAGAGGCTGCTGCAATGCAAGCAATACCAATTGCAGACATAAAAAGAAAAACTGCTTGCAGAAAGGCCTTTCTTTTAAAAGACTATGATTTCCTATCAATGGGGTGTCTACAAGAGGTAATATCCTCCAGAGGAATAGTAATACATTTAGCAAAAGTAGAAATAAACCTAAAATCTACTTTAGGAATAGTTTCTCAAAGTTCTAAATTAAAAGCAGGCAAAGAAAACATCCTTTTAAATCTTTGAGCAGGATTAAAAGAAATACCAGGCTTAGACCACTCTTTAGAAATTATCTCAGAGATAGCATTAGTAACTGAAAATACCTCAGGTGACTTAACAGAGGGTTGAAAACTTAAATCCAGCTGTTAAAACAGACTTATTAGCAATAGCAGAATTAGACTAATCAGAATGCATCAGATGATCCCTTACATGATTTGCAAAGATAAATAGAGGGGATTATACCAACCATCTTACATAAAATGCACGTTATATTAGTAGGAAAGTGTTCAGAGGATCTAGCATCTGGGGTACTAGTAATAACAGAAGAGGGGACAAAATCAGTATGCTCCATAATAAAAAGAAAAATAATAGGCAATGAGAAAATCAAAATACATTATTTAAAAATAGCAACAAAAGGTGGGGTAAATAAATCAACTTTACACCCAATTAAAGCAGCTATTGGAAGTAAATCTGACCCCCTCACCAGAGGCTTAAGAAAACTTCAAGAGTGTAAAATATATATACAACATTGGATGGGCGCTAAGCCGAAGACAGGCCTAACATACAGACGTGCACAAAAGACATACGCCTAGATTTAGAGTTTTGCGTTAGAAGGGGTGCGTTAGCTACGCGTGTTTTTTTCCCCCCGCACCTTTTAAACAAGGCTGCGTTAGGCTCCAAAAAGGGAGCGTACAGGCATATTTACCGCCACTGCAACTCTCAATACCAGCGTTGCTTACGGACGCGGCCGGCTTCAAAAACGTGCTGGTGCACGATTCCCCCATAAGAAACAATGGGGCAGTTTGAGCTGGAAAAAAACCACCTGAAAAAAAGCAGCGTTCAGCTCCTAACGCAGCCCCATTGTTTCCTATGGGGAAACACTTCCTAAGTCTGCACCTAACACCCTAACATGTACCCCGAGTCTAAACACCCCTAACCTTACACTTATTAACCCCTAATCTGCCGCTCCCGCTATCGCTGACCCCTGCATATTATTTTTAACCCCTAATCTGCCGCTCCGTACACCGCCGCAACCTACGTTATCCCTATGTACCCCTAATCTGCTGCCCCTAACACCGCCGACCCCTATATTATATTTATTAACCCCTAATCTGCCGCCCCCAACGTCGCCGCCACCTACCTACAATTATTAACCCCTAATCTGCCCCTAATCTGCCGATCGGACCTCACTGCTACTATAATAAATGTATTAACCCCTAATCCACCTCACTCCCGACTCAAAAACCCTATAATAAATAGTATTAAACCCTAATCTGCCCTCCCTAACATCGCCGACACCGAACTTCAAGAATTAACCCCTAATCTGCCGACCGGATCTCGCCGCTACTCTAATAAATGTATTAACCCCTAAAGCTAAATCTAACCCTAACCCTAACACCCCCCTAAGTTAAATATAATTTTAAGCTAACGAAATAAAATAAATCTTATTAAATAAATTAATCCTATTTAAAGCTAAATACTTACCTGTAAAATAAACCCTAATATAGCTACAATATAAATAATAATTATATTGTAGCTATTTTAGGATTAATATTTATTTTACAGGCAACTTTGTATTTATTTTAACCAGGTACAATAGTTAATAACTATTTAATAGTTAACTAGTTAAAATAATTACAAAATTACCTGTAAAATAAATCCTAACCTAAGTTACAATTACACCTAACACTACACTATCAATAAATTAAATAAACTATCTACAATTATATACAATTAAATCAACTAAACTAAATTAAAAAAAAATAACAAACACTAAATTACAAAAAAAACAAAAACTAAATTAAAAAAAAAGATTACAAGAATTTTAAACTTATTACACCTACTCTAAGCCCCCTAAAAATATAACAAAGCCCCCCCAAAATAAAAAAATGCCCTACCCTATTCTAAAATAAATATTTTACAGCTCTTTTACCTTACCAGCCCTTAAAAGGGCCTTTTGCGGGGCATGCCCCAAAGAAAACGGCTCTTTTGCCTGTAAAAAAACATACAATACCCCCCCCCCAACATTACAACCCACCACCCACATACCCCTAATCTAACCCAAACCCCCCTTAAAAAACCTAACACTAAGCCCCTGAAGATCTTCCTACCTTATCTTCACCACGCCGGGTATCACCGATCCGTCCAGAAGAGGGTCCGAAGTCGTCATCCTATCCGGCAAGAAGAGGTCCAGAAGAGGGTCCGAAGTCTTCATCCTATCCGGCAAGAAGAGGGCATCCGGACCGGTAGACATCATCATCCAGGTGGCATCTTCTTCTATCTTCTTCCATCCGGCGCGGAGCGGGACCATCTTGAAGCAGCCGACGCGGATCCATCCTCCATCGGAACAGCCAATAGAATGCAAGCTCAATCTGATTGGCTGATTGGATCAGCCAATCCGATTGAACTTGAATCTGATTGGCTGATTCAATCAGCCAATCAGATTTTTCCTACCTTAATTCCGATTGGCTGATAGAATCCTATCAGCCAATCGGAATTCGAGGGACGCCATCTTGGATGACGTCACTTTTAGGAACCTTCATTCGTCGGGAGTCGCCGGAAGAAGAGGATGGATCCGCGTCGGCTGCTTCAAGATGGTCCCGCTCCGTGCCGGATGGAAGAAGATAGAAGATGCCGCCTGGATGAAGATGTCTACCGGTCCGGATGCCCTCTTCTTGCCGGATAGGTGATACCCGGCGTGGTGAAGATAAGGTAGGAAGATCTTCAGGGGCTTAGTGTTGTTTTTTAAGGGGGGTTTGGGTTAGATTAGGGGTATGTGGGTGGTGGGTTGTAATGTTGGGGGGGGTATTGTATGTTTTTTTACAGGCAAAAGAGCTGTTTTCTTTAGAGCATGCCCCGCAAAAGGCCCTTTAAAGGGCTGGTAAGGTAAAAGAGCTGTAAAATTTTTATTTTAGAATAGGGTAGGGATTTTTTTTTATTTTGCGGTGCTTTGTTATTTTTTTTTGGGTGCTTAGAGTAGGTGTAATTAGTTTAAAATTATTGTAATCTTTTTTTATTTTTTGTAATTTAGTGTTTGTTTTTTTATGTAATTTAGTTTAGTTGATTTAATTGTAGATAATTGCAGGTAGTTTAATTAATTTAATTATAGTGTAGTGTTAGGTTTAATTGTAACTTAGGTTAGGATTTATTTTACAGATAATTTTGTAATTATTTTAACTAGGTAGCTATTAAATAGTTATTAACTATTTAATAGCTATTGTACCTGGTTAAAATAAATACAAAGTTGCCTGTAAAATAAATATTAATCCTAAAATAGCTACAATATAATTATTATTTATATTGTAGCTATATTAGGGTTTATTTTACAGGTAAGTATTTAGCTTTAAATAGGATTAATTTATTTAATAAGATTTTTTTTTTTTATTAGATTAAAATTATATTTAATTTAGGGGGGTGTTAGGGTTAGATTTAGCTTTAGGGGTTAATACATTTATTAGAGTAGCGGCGAGGTCCGGTCGGCAGATTAGGGGTTAATACTTGAAGTTCGGTGTCGGCGATGTTAGGGAGGGCAGATTAGGGGTTAATACTATTTATTATAGGGTTTTTGAGTCGGGAGTGAGGCGAATTAGGGGTTAATACATTTATTATAGTAGCGGTGAGGTTCGGTCGGCAGATTAGGGGTTAATAAGTGTAGGTAAGGTAGCGGCGACGTTGGGGGGGCAGATTAGGGGTTAATAAATATAATATAGGGGTCGGCGATGTTAGGGGCAGCAGATTAGGGGTACAAAGGGATAATGTAGGTTGCGGCGGTGTGCGGTCGGCAGATTAGGGTTTAAAAAAATTTAATAGAGTGGCGGCGATGTGGGGGGACCTCGGTTTAGGGGTACATAGGTAGTTTATGGGTGTTAGTGTACTTTAGAGCACAGTAGTTAAGAGCTTTATGAACCGGCGTTAGCCCATAAAGCTCTTAACTCCTGACTTTTTTCTGCGGCTGAAGTTTTGTCGTTAGAGTTCTAACGCTCACTTCAGCCAAGACTCTAAATACCGGCGTTAGAAAGATCCCATTGAAAAGATAGGATACGCAATTGACGTAAGGGGATCTGCGGTATGGAAAAGTCGCGGCTGGAAAGTGAGCATTAGACCCTTACCTACAAGACTCTAAATACCAGCAGCCGGCCAAAACCAGCGTTAGGACCTCCTAACGCTGGTTTTGACGGCTAACGCAGAACTCTAAATCTAGGCGTAAGTGTGTGAAAAATGAAGCGCATTAAAAATCCCAACACATAAACATAAATCAAATAGTGCCGCAACTTGTGCGCACATGATAAGCATATAGATTAAAAGAGTGAAAAACACAATGCGTGCATAAGCGTGAATCAAATTCTGACTTGTGCATAAGCTGACACGCGCTAACCAAGAAAACAAAAAACAGACGCACAAAAAAAAGATGCAAGCAAACAATCTGATGCAAGAACACACTGATGGGCACTAATAAACCGATACGCGCTACTAAAAAGGAAGGGCGAAAAAAGAAGCTGACAAGTGCTATTATAAATATAAAATGTACCTCAAGGCCTATAATAGGGTGAAATAACAGTACTTATATGCCCAAACCTAAAATGCCTGACATAATCGTCCCCATGCTATGATATACCCATAAGAGGTACCAACTAATAGCCTATGCTAAACAGGTGCCACACTTACAGGATCGTCACCCATACTACTGGACTTACCATAAGCAGCAGGAACTGCTTTCAGTAGATAGCCAATCCAAATGTATAACGTTGAACCAACAGGAGCAGGCTAGGGACCAGTCCCTGCGACACTTGGGGCACGCCTATGACTAACTCCCATAGGATGATCTTGTGCTACTACCCATACTCCAAAGACATCCCTCTGTCCATAGCTCTCTGAGATAAAAACTGGGCCTCAAATCAGTCTGAGCACCCTTCTCACAAACACCTGGTGTACCTCCCTTCTTCACCTTGCAAAGGCAAAGACAAGACTAGTTTCCAGTTAGGTGGAAGAGGTATTAAGGGCTCTTGTAATTTTGGGATCTTTGCTTCTCCAAGAGGCCAGGGTTAAAATTCCCAGGAGTAATGGACTGTGGATTCACCACCTTTATGAAAGAAAAAACAAACGCCAGAATTAAACATTTTAGGAGCAGTGACACCCTACATTAATGTTTCAAACATTTTGTCTGTATGTTTCCACTGGGCTGGTAGCTTCTACAAAGGACATTTAATAAGCCTAGCTGTACTGTAAATCACCTTCATGCAAGGTGGTCTACCTGAGTTGGGTACTCACTAACAGGCTCTGCTAACCATTCATCTGATATTGTTTCCTATTATAAATGTTACCATCTCATTCAGCAGTACTACACTTATGTTTATAGCGCTGCGGAATGTATTGGCAGGCTACAAATAATAAGAAGTAATATTCTATGGCAATAACCAGAAAAGATTGCCTTTAATTGGTTCCTTGTAATTTGCAGATATGCTGTGTTTTTTTCTTTTTTCCTTTTCCCAACTGAAAGCACGTGAACATTTGTAACCACTTAGAATATCAGTTATTTTAAGCAACAGCATAATTAGGATCTTAACATAATGTGAAGAGCGATACCAAGAAGAAAAATAATCATACAGAGCAGGGGTATCCAACCGTTTCACAAGATAGGTGAAAGAGTGCTGGGAGCAGAGTGGCCTTCTTTGCCAATTATGCTAATTACCATAAATCTGCATAAGTATGCAGCATAACTCAAAAACTAGAGCAAGTATAACTAACTTTAAAGGATTATTATTTCATATTTAGAGTCCCTCTTAGAGTTAGAAGTTTTACCCATAGCAGGACCTATATCACTATAGTTATGCTTTATTATTTATATTGGCATGAACCTTGAAATTACAGGCCATAATAGCAAAAAAAAATGTAGGTTACGTAGTAAACCTAGGCACGAGTCAGTTTAATAAATACTATCAACTTCAATAAAATACATATACACTGCATTTATATATTATATTAACTTTCAAATAGACAGTGTTTTAGATAGATACATCCCTAAATCATTTTATTGTCATTTTGTTATGCGTTTGCTTTTTATGCATTTCTAATGTTTTTATTGTGCTTTAAAGAATCATTTTTCTATTATTAAAGGGACAAAAAACAAAATTTTCTTTCATGATTTAAATCTAGAATTTAGAACATAACATTTTAAACAACTTTCCAATTTACTTCTATTATCACATGTTCTTAGTTTTCTTGTTATCCTTTGTGCAAAAGCAGAAATGTAAGCTCAAGAGTGTGCACGTGTCTGCAGCACTATATAGCAGCAGTTTTGCAACAATGTTATACATTAGCAGGGGCACTAGATGGCAGCACTATTTCCTGTTCAGGCATGTGCACGCTACCTACCTAGGTATCTAATGTCCCTTTAAATAATGTAATTATTAATTGAATAATTAAAGAATAGAACATGACTATTGGGTCAGTCACACAATGTTCTGTTTAGGGAAGTGGAAAGACACATAAAATGCACTGGAGGGACAAGCTATGCGCCCCCCCCCCCCCCCCCCCCGGGCTGTAGGGTGGAAAAGCCTGACATTGAGGATATCAATAAAAGATTATTATCTCTCACTCGGCAGCTCTACTGCATCTACTCCAGGGCTGGAGAATCTCAGGAAATACCTATCAGCCAACGATCATTGGTGGAAGTGCAACAAAGAGGACAGCGCAGAAATGGAAAAATACAAACAATCTTATTGTATGTTAAAAAAGAAATACTAAAATGTATTAGTTAATAATGAATAAAAATCAAATCAAACGGTATAGATATAACAAGTAAGAAAAATATGTAAAAAAGGATTACAAAAGCATACAATAAAAACATTTATCTAACATAAGCTAAAACAGACTATAATGTTTGCCACTGGCCAAGACCGAATCCATACAGAACGCGTTTCAGGGCTCCTCCCCCTTCCACAGGTGTGATTGGGTAGCGGTGAGACTCTCCTTATATATACATCATTTTCCAATCTGATGTGAAAGTCCATTGAATGACAAGTTTAATATCCAATACAAAAAAGCTCATTGTATATATTCATAAAACTCTGTGTTGCCTTGGTCCTCACAAATGTGTAAATATAAACATTCCACATATGATTTTCGATCAATAGAAATTCAATTAAAACATTGTTTTATGCGGATGCACTCATTATGTGTATCAATCATCACAAATTTAAACATATAAATATTGTACAAAAAAAATGTTTCCAATCAATGCGGATACAATTAAAACACAAAATTCTACAGTTATTGAATAGCTTGCAAATCAATAATTGCTTATAAAGAAAATGTCACTTTACCGTCTATAAACGTCCAATATAAAAGAAGTAACTCCTTAGGTTGAAGAGAGCTGGGGACAACCAATAGGCGAGCGCCGGTATGTAAACACTTTGTGGGCACAAGCCAATGAGATTACACTCAAACCGGATACAATCACATTATTCAGATCAACCAAGTAAACCTAGACAAATATATATGTAAACAAAATAATCAGAAAATTGTATGAAATTGTTGTATTGACACTGGGTGCAGTCGTTAAACAAGCTTTTGCCTCTATTAATTCTATAGGCCCATGACGTTTACATAAACCTTGTCACTCAATCCGAAGGTAATTCCTTAAATAAAATAGAACTGAGAGTAAACATCAGGCAAGCTCCAATCCGTATACACCCGGGAGACAAGCGTTGAGGTTATACCCATTTACACTTGAACCGGACAGCCGGACACAAATATATTACTCAGAATTAATAAACAAATAAAATTTTGTTCAAATGTCACGTGTTGCCCACTGTCACTCATTCTAAAAATATATCCAATACAGTTATATTTATCTAAGCAACTTAATAACTGCAGCCTAAATTAAAAACATTGTCCAACAAATATAAATAATAACCAATGAAGTCAATCAAAAAAGATATCCTAATATGACATATTCAATATATAACGTGAAACTGTGGAAACTCCATTTTACTTCTAAATTTAATTTGAAAAAGTAAAAGTATTAAATATCTCCAGTGAATTATATAGAAAACAAGTGAATATCAACGAGTCCAGCCGGATTGGGCTTAAAGATAATACAATCGTTTAGTTAGAGTAAATATTGATATGGTGAAAATTGTCAATATATTGTAAAATATTAGTGGAAGAGCGTATCAGCCAGTGAGCATTAGCAGGAAGTACTTATCAGCCAATAAGCAACAACAGGAAATACCTATCAACCAATGAGCATTAGAAGGAAGTACCGCTTAAGCTTTATTAGTTTCAGTTTCAAAAGATTTTACTTAAAAATAAAAAGGTATAAATGCTTCTCTTTCATATATAAGACAGAACAAAATTGAGTACATTGCCTGACGTTATAAACGCAGATAATGTTTACAAGTACAATTCTTTCACTATGTCTCCAAAATGTATTTTACCCAGTGTTCTTCGCAGGGCCTATAGAATGGGCACACCATCTGGCTGTTTTTAATGACCACCTTGCTAAAAGTTAAACCAATATTAAGCTAAATTACCCAATATTTTTTTTTGTAGCACACAATATCATTAAATATCATATTTTGATAAATTATGCAATCAATTTGTGCTTTGGATAGCATATATAACATTTATTGCAAGCTATTGCATTGCACCCTCCTGGCTACTTCATAATGCCACCTGGTTGGCAACATTTTCTGTGGAGAACACTGATTTTACCTTTTCCATAGCAAATACTAATGTCATCCCCAGCATGCCATGTCACTAAATATAATACAATCAAAACAATAGTGTAAAACTCTGTGAATAAAATACACAAGAGACACTATCTCAATATAACCAAGAACAAATATAAAAAAGTGTTACACTATTACCCACAGTGCACAAAATATTATTATAACCGAGACCTGGATTCCTGAGAGAGTTGTTATATAGAGCTATTATCTTTGAGCAAATTGTAAAGTAGATTGTCTTATGTCACAGAGTTACGCTATGATCCCGCATTCTCCTTTTTTCTTTTGAGGATTGAAGACTGTTAAAGGAATAGTCAAGTCAAAATTAAACTTTCATGATTCAGATAGAGATGATTCAGATAGAGAAAGCTATTTTAAGTAAAATTCTAATTTACTCCTATTATCAATTTTTCTTAATTCTCTTTGTATCTTTAATTGAAAAAGCAAGAATGTAAGCATAGGAGTCAGCCCATTTTTGGTTCAGCACCTGTGTAGCACTTTCTGATTGGTTTCTAAATGTAGCCACCAATCAGCAAGCGCTATCCAGGTGACGAACCAAAAATGGGCCGGCTTCTGAGCTTACATTCAAATAAAGATTACAAAAAGAACGAAGAATAATTGATAATAATAGGAGTAAATTAGAAAGTTGCTTAAAATTGCATGCTCTATGTGAATCATGAAAGTTTAATTTTGACTAGACTATTCCTTTAAGGACCTCTTTAATAAAAATACTATTTTTTACAAATCCAATTGGTTTGTTATGATATACGTATATTTTGTGGACTGTGGGTAATATTTTAACACTTTTTTTTGTGACTCCCTAATTTTTAAGCTTTTCCCGAGTAACCACGTTTTCTCCAAGGAAATGATCATTAAAAGCCCACTGAACACACATAAGACCAACCTTAAAGACCAACAAGAATTTCTAATCCATATGTAAAGCTCTCCAAATCAATAATCTTTCTCTGCATATCTTCAGGCATTTTACTTTTATTCCCAAATGATTTCCTCCTCCATTATCATATTGTCTAACACCCCCATTAATTAACTTGCTGATATAAATTAAAAAAACACCAATATCATCTGATGTCCTTACAAAGCAAACATACATAAAAAACATAATTTATGTAAGAACTTACCTGATAAATTCATTTCTTTCATATTAGCAAGAGTCCATGAGCTAGTGACGTATGGGATATACATTCCTACCAGGAGGGGCAAAGTTTCCCAAACCTCAAAATGCCTATAAATACACCCCTCACCACACCCACAATTCAGAGGGAGGGATAAAATAAAGACAGCCAATTCCTGCTGAAAATAATCCACACCCAAAATAAAGTTTAACGAAAAACATAAGCAGAAGATTCAAACTGAAACCGCTGCCTGAAGTACTTTTCTACCAAAAACTGCTTCAGAAGAAGAAAATACATCAAAATGGTAGAATTTAGTAAAAGTATGCAAAGAGGACCAAGTTGCTGCTTTGCAGATCTGGTCAACCGAAGCTTCATTCCTAAACGCCCAGGAAGTAGAAACTGACCTAGTAGAATGAGCTGTAATTCTCTGAGGCGGAGTTTTACCCGACTCAACATAGACAAGATGAATTAAAGATTTCAACCAAGATGCCAAAGAAATGGCAGAAGCTTTCTGGCCTTTTCTAGAACCGGAAAAGATAACAAATAGACTAGAAGTCTTACGAAAAGATTTCGTAGCTTCAACATAATATTTCAAAGCTCTAACAACATCCAAAGAATGCAACGATTTCTCCTTAGAATTCTTAGGATTAGGACATAATGAAGGAACCACAATTTCTCTACTAATGTTGTTGGAATTCACAACTTTAGGTAAAAATTCAAAAGAAGTTCGCAACACCGCCTTATCCTGATGAAAAATCAGAAAAGGAGACTCACAAGAAAGAGCAGATAATTCAGAAACTCTTCTGGCAGAAGAGATGGCCAAAAGGAACAAAACTTTCCAAGAAAGTAATTTAATGTCCAATGAATGCCTAGGTTCAAACGGAGGAGCTTGAAGAGCTCCCAGAACCAAATTCAAACTCCAAGGAGGAGAAATTGACTTAATGACAGGTTTTATACGAACCAAAGCTTGAACAAAACAATGAATATCAGGAAGAATAGCAATCTTTCTGTGAAAAAGAACAGAAAGAGCAGAGATTTGTCCTTTCAAAGAACTTGCGGACAAACCCTTATCTAAACCATCCTGAAGAAACTGTAAAATTCTCGGTATTCTAAAAGAATGCCAGGAAAAATGATGAGAAAGACACCAAGAAATATAAGTCTTCCAGACTCTATAATATATCTCTCGAGATGCAGATTTACGAGCCTGTAACATAGTATTAATCACAGAGTCAGAGAAACCTCTTTGACCAAGAATCAAGCGTTCAATCTCCATACCTTTAAATTTAAGGATTTCAGATCCTGATGGAAAAAAGGACCTTGTGACAGAAGGTCTGGTCTTAACGGAAGAGTCCACGGTTGGCAAGAGGCCATCCGGACAAGATCCGCATACCAAAACCTGTGAGGCCATGCCGGAGCTACCAGCAGAACAAACGAGCATTCCTTCAGAATCTTGGAGATTACTCTTGGAAGAAGAACTAGAGGCGGAAAGATATAGGCAGGATGATACTTCCAAGGAAGTGATAATGCATCCACTGCCTCCGCCTGAGGATCCCGGGATCTGGACAGATACCTGGGAAGTTTCTTGTTTAGATGGGACGCCATCAGATCTATTTCTGGAAATTCCCACATTTGAACAATCTGAAGAAATACCTCTGGGTGAAGAGACCATTCGCCCGGATGCAATGTTTGGCGACTGAGATAATCCGCTTCCCAATTGTCTACACCTGGGATATGAACCGCAGAGATTAGACAGGAGCTGGATTCCGCCCAAACCAAAATTCGAGATACTTCTTTCATAGCCAGAGGACTGTGAGTCCCTCCTTGATGATTGATGTATGCCACAGTTGTGACATTGTCTGTCTGAAAACAAATGAACGATTCTCTCTTCAGAAGAGGCCAAAACTGAAGAGCTCTGAAAATTGCACGGAGTTCCAAAATATTGATCGGTAATCTCACCTCCTGAGATTCCCAAACTCCTTGTGCCGTCAGAGATCCCCACACAGCTCCCCAACCTGTGAGACTTGCATCTGTTGAAATTACAGTCCAGGTCGGAAGCACAAAGGAAGCCCCCTGAATTAAACGATGGTGATCTGTCCACCATGTTAGAGAGTGTCGAACAATCGGTTTTAAAGATATTAATTGAGATATCTTCGTGTAATCCTTGCACCATTGCTTCAGCATACAGAGCTGAAGAGGTCGCATGTGAAAACGAGCAAAGGGGATCGCGTCCGATGCAGCAGTCATAAGACCTAGAATTTCCATGCATAAGGCTACCGAAGGGAATGATTGTGACTGAAGGTTTCGACAAGCTGCAATCAACTTTAGACGTCTCTTGTCTGTTAAAGACAGAGTCATGGACACTGAATCCATCTGGAAACCCAGAAAGGTTACCCTTGTCTGAGGAATCAAAGAACTTTTTGGTAAATTTATCCTCCAACCATGATCTTGAAGGAACAACACAAGTCGATTCGTATGAGATTCTGCTAAATGTAAAAGGACTGAGCAAGTACCAAGATATCGTCCAAATAAGGAAATACCACAATACCCTGTTCTCTGATTACAGACAGCAGGGCACCCGAGAACTTTTGTAAAAATTCTTGGAGCTGTAGCTAGGCCAAACGGCAGAGCCACAAACTGGTAATGCTTGTCCAGAAACCGAGAATCTCAGGAACTGATAATGATCTGGATGAATCGGAATATGCAGATATGCATCCTTGTAAATCTATGTGGACATATAATTCCCTTGCTGAACAAAAGGTAAGATAGTCCTTACAGTTACCATCTTGAACGTTGGTATCCTTACATAACGATTCAATATTTTTAGATCCAGAACTGGTCTGAAAGAATTCTCCTTCTTTGGTACAATGAAGAGATTTGAATAAAACCCCATCCCCTGTTCCGGAACTGGAACTGGCATAATTACTCCCAGTCAACTCTAGATCTGAAAACACATTTCAGAAATGCTTGAGCTTTTACTGGATTTACTGGGACAACGGGGAAAGAAAAATACTCTTTGCAGGAGGTCTCAAACTTGAAACCAATTCTGTACCCATCTGAAACAATGCTCTGAATCCAAAGATTGTGAACAGAATTGATCCAAAATTTCCTTGAAAAAACGTTAACCTGCCCCCTACCAGCTGAGCTGGAATGAGGGCCCGCACCTTCATGTGGACTTAGAAGCTGGCTTTGCCTTTCTAGCTGGCTTGGATTTATTCCAGACTGGAGATGGTCTCCAAACTGAAACTGCTCCTGAGGATGAAGGATCAGGCTCTTTGTTCTTTGTTGAAACGAAAGGAACGAAAAACGATTATTAGCCCTGTTTTTACCTTTAGATTTTTTATCCTGTGGTAAAAAAGTTCCTTTCCCACCAGTAACAGTTGAAATAATGGAATCCAACTGAGAGCCAAATAATTTGTTACCCTGGAAAGAAATGGAAAGTAAAGTTGATTTAGAAGCCATATCAGCATTCCAAGTTTTAAGCATAAAGCTCTTCTAGCTAAAATAGCGTAGAGACATAAACCTGACATCAACTCTGATAATATCAAAAATGGCATCACAGATAAAATTATTAGCATGCTGAAGAAGAATAATAAATCATGAGAATCACGATGTGTTACTTGTTGCGCTAAAGTTTCCAACCCAAAAGTTGAAGCTGCAGCAACTTCAGCCAAAGATATAGCAGGTCTAAGAAGATTACCTGAACACAGATAAGCTTTTCTTAGAAAGGATTCAATTTTCCTATATAGAGGATCCTTAACGAAGTACCATCTGGACGTAGGAATAGCAAGGGTAGAAATAGCCCCATCAACTTTAGGGATCTTGTCCCAAAATTCTAATCTTCTCAGACGGCACAGGATATAATTGCTTATAACGTTTAGAAGGAGTAAATGAATACCCAAATTATCCCATTCTTTGGAAATTACTGCAGAAATAGCATTACGGAACAGGAAAAACTTCTGAATAACCACAGGAGCTTTAAATACCGTATCTAAACGTTTAGAATTAGTATCAAGAGGACCTGAATCCTCTATTTCTAAAGCAATTAGTACTTCTTTAAGTAAAGAACGAAATAAATTCCATTTTAAAATAAATATGAAGATTTATCAGCATCAACCTCTGAGACAGGAATCCCCTGAACCAGAGGAATCATCAGAATCAGAATGATGATGTTCATTTAAAACTTCATCTGTAGGGAGAGAAGTTTTAAAAGATTTTTTACGTTACTAGAAGAGAAATAACAGACATAGCCTTCTTTATGGATTCAGAAACCAAAATCCTCTTATATTATCAGGAACATTCTGCACCTTAGATGTTGAAGGAACTGCAACAGGCAATGGTACTTTACTAAAGGAATATTATCTGCTTTAACAAGTTTGTCATGACAATCAATACAAACAACAACTGGAGGAATAGCTACCAAAAAGTTTACAGCAGATACACTTAGCTTTGGTAGATTCAGCACTTGACAGCGATTTTCCTGTAGTATCTTCTGACTCAGATCGCAACGTGAGACATCTTGCAATATGTAAGAGAAAAAAACAACATATATATAAAGCAAAATTGATCAAATTCCTTAAATGACAGTTTCAGGAATGGGAAAAAATGCCAAAGAACAAGCTTCTAGCAACCAGAAGCAATAAAAAATGAGACTTAAATAATGTGGAGACAAAAGTGACGCCCATATATTTTCGCGCCAAATAAGACGCCCACATTATTTGGCGCCTAAATGCTTTCTCGGCGCCCAAAATGACGCCACGTCCGGAACGCGACATTTTTGGCGCAAAATAACGTCAAAAAAATGACGCAACTTCCGGCGACACGTATGACCGCCGGAAACGGAAATAGAATTTTTGCGCCAAAAAAGTCCGCCGCAAGAATAGACGCAATAAAATGAAGCATTTTTCAGCCCCCCCACAGGGAAAAAGTCAAATTTTAAGGTAAGAAAAATGTTAAATTAAAATGCATTATCCAAATATGAAACTGACTGTCTGAAATAAGGAAAGTTGAACATTCTGAGTCAAGGCAAATAAATTGTTTGAATACATTTATTTTAGAACTTTAAAACAAAGTGCCCAACCATAGCTAGGAGTGTCACAGAAAATAAGGACTTACTTACCCCAGGACACTATCTACATATAGCAGATAGCCAAACCAGTACTGAAACGAGAATCAGCAGATGGTAATGGTATATAAAGAAGTATATCGTCGATCTGAAAAGGAGGTAAGAGATGAATCCTACGACCGATACAGAGAACCTATGAAATAGACCCCGTAGAAGGAGATCACTGCATTCAAATAGGCAATACTCTCCTCACATCCCTCTGACATTCACTGCACGCTGAGAGGAAAACCGGGCTCCAACTTGCTGCGGAGCGCATATCAACGTAGAATCTAGCCACAAACTTACTTCACCACCTCCATCGGAGGCAAAGTTTGTAAAACTGAATTGTGGGTGTGTGAGGGGTGTATTTATAGGCATTTTAAGGTTTGGGAAACTTTGCCCCTCCTGGTAGGAATGTATATCCCATACGTCACTAGCTCATGGACTCTTGCCAATTACATGAAAGAAAAGGTCAATAGACACACAGGAGATGATCATAGACATTTCTCAGATATGATGTCAAAATTAAACTGTAAATGGGAAAAGAAGAATCCAATGTAATTCTATAATATTGCCATATACATTGGGGTAAAATACAATCATTTAGAAAAATTACAAAAAATGGAGATATTAAAGTCTATGAGGATTTTTGTAGATAAATCATTTGAAAAGTTTTTGCTGACATTTTATGTATTTTTAGTCCAGCAGCAGTGTATTGAGCGGGTTTATGTCAGGAGGGGACCAATCGGGAGGGGACCAAGTCACGAGTAAGTATTGGATGGAGATAGTGGGTGTGTCTGGGTGATCTATTGGGCAGAACTAAGGTAAATTATGCAGAAAAGGACATATGGCTGTCTCAGAGGGACAGCAGGATGGATCTAAGAAATAGGGACTGTCCCCTCTTTAAATAGACACAGTTGGGAGGTCTGCTATAGACAAGAAGATGTTTATCAGTTTATTCCTCAGATGTTTATTCCTCAGACAAGTCGTTTTAGTTTAGATTTCTAATTGCATGGGAGATTATTCTAATATATTTACATAACAAACCTCCTTAACTATTCTATCCTGGCTACTATATTTGAAACAAAGTTTTAAAATGTGAATGTAAATTTTTAAAGGGGAAACAAAAAAATCTGTTTAAACTGTAATAAAACAACACACTAGCAATGGGGTTATACATAATAGAAATAACTGCAATATGCATTTTTCATAAAAGGGAAAGGGAGCTGTGGTCTCTACAGGAAGGCAAATGAGCAGCTTTTCTTCTTAGTATTGCAAGGAAAGATCTGCTCCAGCTGTAGTAAGTTTATTGCCCATGCTCAGAAGAGGACTTTTGTTACAAAAATCATGTTACAGTAGAACTTAAGTTATTTTTACTTTGATTTAACTTGGTTTTTTTCCTACTAAAAAAGCACTGTTTAAAGGGACTGTATACAACAATTTTCAAATAACTGCATGTAATAGACACTACTATAAAGAAGAATATACACCCTTGTATAAAAACCCACTATAAAACCTTTTAAAACTGAGTTTAGCATCTGAAATTGAAAGTTCTGAAATTGATGAGGTTAGCGCCTGGGACGCCCAACTGAAAGGTGCTGGGAAATCAAGAAGAGCAGACCCCCTCCCTTTGCATATGAAAAGACCCATTACACAACCAGGAGTCTGTAAACATCAGGATACATGTAAAACTTTGGGGCTGGGTTTAGAAGTCAGATAATCAGCACAATGTTTTTTTAATAATAAGCAAAACTATACATTATTACAAAACACACCCAGGTGGGCTATATAAATGGATCATGTACAAAACATTTATGCAAAGACAAATCTAGTGTACAATGTCCAACTTAATATTCCTTTAAACAAGAGCCTATCCAGATGCTTTTTATATGTGTTGGGTATATGCTTAATATATTTACAGATATAAATGTACAACTACAGTCATCAGATAATCCTGCGTAGTATGTTGTTCGGTCAAGTTCTGAAGCACGCAGTATGCACTCCAGCTTCTATCTCGAAGTGGAATAATGATAAATTTCAAGAAAAACTAGTAAAAAAATAATTTGTCCAAGCTTTTTTTTTTTTTTAAACAGGTTTGTGTGCAGTTAACAAGCCATTTCTCATCATGCAGGGGATCACTAATCAGAAGTGCAACAGGCCAGGGATTTGCTGGGCCTAGTGGGCGGCATCTCAAACCCACAATGGGGAGTGTTGGTGCTGTCACAAAGGGGCAAGGTTAGTGTAACTGCAAGGGAGCTGGATGGGAAGTTCAAATCCCTCAATCTCAGCTCCCTTAGCAACAATAGATGATCCAAGACCCCTAAATATAATAATGGTATATTCTGAATCTGCACTTGGTAAATCTGTCTCATAGTTTGGGTGTGTGTATATGTGTGTATATACACATACACCACACACAGATATATATATATATATATATATATATATATATATATATATATATACACAAACACATATAGATACACACACCATACTTCAAATAAGCAATGCCTAAGCTTGGAAAACTTGAATGTTGTGGCTTTTGTGCAGTAATGTATTTGATTTACTTAAAAGTCTCACACAGACATTCGATGATCACCTCCAATTTTATATATACAGGTAGCCCTCAGTTTACGCCGGGGTTAGGGTTCCAGAAGGAATGGTTGTAAATCGAAACCGTTGTAATTGAAACCCAGTTTATACTGTAGTCAATGGGAAGAGAGGGAGATAGGTTCCAGGCCCCCTCTCAAAATTGTCATAAGTAACACTTAATACATTATTTTGAAAGCTTTGAAATGAAGACTTTAAATGCTAGACAGCATTATAAATCTAATACAATAATCACACAACACAAAATATATAATTAAACTAAGTTAAATGAACAAAAACATTTGCTAAACAGAATTATAAACCTAATAAAATAATCACACAACACAGATTTCACTTGCATTTTTCTGCAAACAGTTCTTTCTATGCATTCCAATCTGGACTGAGTTATAGACAGGAAGATCTTTTTCCTTTGAAATCTGCTTGATAGCTCAGGTCGGGGTTAAAATGATTAATTTCAGCTTGCTTGGCTTTGCTGCAACACAAGCGGAAAGCTCCACCTACCTGCTATTTTAATAAATGCACTGCTTCTCAATGCTTTTCAATAGCAGTCACATGACTGGAAAAAAAAGGTTGTTATTCTGAAACGGTGTAATTGAACACGTTGTAAAACGAGGGCCACCTGTAATACATCTCCATGAATACAAATCTGATTCTAAAAGGGACATTTTAGTGGGGAAAAAATAAAATGCTCCACATTTCATTAGAGCATTTTCAACAATTGTCCTACTTTTACAGTGTGTTTAAGGGTTAAAAAAAAAAAAAGTTATTTTCCTGGAACATCCCCATTCTGCTGCTCCCAATAAAGATATAGTCAGTGACTGAAGAACCCATATGTATGCCTGATACTCATTTGCTTGCAGGGTGTACGGACCATCTGGAGTGGCAACAAGTGTGTTACTTTGCAGAGGTTAAAGTTAAAAAATGCAAAGATTTACCAGCACTTAAAATAATGAAATCTTCAGTCATGAGTTTTTAAAAACGGTATGTTAAAAGTACCTTTCGTTACTGCGGCCTCATCCTAAACTAAGTGGCTAAGGAAACGGCAAAGCTCTTTTTATCAATGAGGTGACGTTTTATGCCTCAAAGCCAATAGCCATGCTAGCCATGTGGCAAGTAACATATGGCTAGCACTGCTATTGGCTGAAAAAGTATAACGTCAGCTCATTAGAAAAAAAAAACATAATTTATTCTTACCGTTTAAAAAAGTACTTAGAAGCTTCCAGTTTAGCTCTGTTTAAAGGTTACTGGAACACCACTGCAAGTGGGAAATAGCAGACCCCCCCCTCCTTCCTTTGCATATGAAAAGACCCTTTACACAAACAGGAGCAAACTGGAGCAGGTATAAGTTGGTATTCTCCTAAAACTTTGGGGCTTGATTAGGAGTCTGAAAATCAGAGCAATGTTATTTAAAATAAGCAAAACTACAGGGAGTGACAGAATTATTAGGCAAGTTGTATTTTTGAGGATTAATTTTATTATTGAACAACAACCATGTTCTCAATGAACCCAAAAACATAATTTATGCTTACCTGATAAATTTATTTCTCTTGTAGTGTGTTCAGTCCACGGGTCATCCATTACTTATGGGATATAGTCTCCTTCCCAACAGGAAGTTGCAAGAGGATCACCCAAGCAGAGCTGCTATATAGCTCCTCCCCTCACATGTCATATCCAGTCATTCGACCGAAACAAGACGAGAAAGGAGAAACTATAAGGTGCAGTGGTGACTGGAGTTATAATTTTAAAATTTAGAACCTGCCTTAAAAAGACAGGGCGGGCCGTGGACTGAACACACTACAAGAGAAATAAATTTATCAGGTAAGCATAAATTATGTTTTCTCTTGTTAAGTGTGTTCAGTCCACGGGTCATCCATTACTTATGGGATACCCATACCAAAGCTAAGTACACGGATGAAGGGAGGGACAAGGCAGGAACATTAAAACAGAAGGAACCACTGCCTGTAGAACTTTTCTTCCAAAACCAGCCTCCGAAGAAGCAAAAGTGTCAAATTTCTAAAATTTGGAAAAAGTATGAAGTGAAGACCAAGTTGCAGCCTTGCAAATCTGTTCAACAGAGGCCTCATTCTTAAAGGCCCAGGTGGAAGCCACAGCTCTTGTGGAATGACCTGTAATTCTTTCAGGAGGCTGCTGTCCAGCAGTCTCATAGGCTAAACGTATTATGCTACGAAGCCAAAAAGAGAGAGAGGTAGCCGAAGCCTTTTGACCTCTCCTCTGTCCAGAGTAAACGACAAACAGAGAAGAAGTTTGTCTAAAATCTTTAGTTGCCTGTAAGTAGAACTTCAGAGCACGGACCACGTCTAGATTATGCAAAAGACGTTCCTTCTTTGAAGAAGGATTAGGACATAATGATGGAACAACAATCTCTTGATTGATATTCCTGTTAGAAACAACCTTAGGTAAAAACCCAGGTTTAGTACGCAGTACTACCTTGTCTGAATGACAAGGTATTTCTTTGAGCCGAGGAAATAGCCATCAAAAACAAAACTTTCCAAGATAAAAGCTTAATATCAATGGAATGAAGGGGTTCAAACGGAACACCCTGAAGAACTTTAAGAACCAAGTTTAAGCTCCACGGAGGAGCAACAGCTTTAAACACAGGCTTAATTCTAGCCAAAGCCTGACAAAAGGCCTGGACGTCTGGATTCTCTGCCAGACATTTGTGTAAAAGAATAGACAGAGCTGAAATCTGTCCCTTTAGCGAACTAGCGGACAAACCATTTTCTAAACCCTCTTGTAGAAAAGCCAATATCCTAGGAATCCTAACCTTACTCCATAAGTAACTCTTGGATTCGCACCAATATAAATATTTACGCCATATCTTATGGTAAATTTTTCTGGTCACAGGTTTCCGAGCCTGTATTAATGTATCAATAACCGAATCCGAAAACCCCCGTTTAGATAGAATCAAGCATTCAATTTCCAGGCAGTCAGCCTCAGAGAAATTAGGTTTGGATGGTTGAAAGGACCCTGAATTAGAAGGTCCTGCCTCAGAGGAAGAGACCATGGTGGACAGGACGACATGTCCACTAGGTCTGCATACCAGGTCCTGCGTGGCCACGCAGGCGCTATCAGAATTACCGATGCCCTCTCCTGTTTGATCCTGGCAATCAGTCGAGGGTAGCAACGGAAATGGTGGAAACACATAAGCTATGTTGAAAACCCAAGGGGCTGCTAATGCATCTACCAGCACCGCTCCCCGGGTCCCTGGACCTGGATCCGTAACAAGGAAGCTTCGCGTTCTGGCGAGATGCCATGAGATCCAGATCCGGTTTGCCCCAACGACGAATCAGTTGAGCAAATACCTCCGGGTGAAGTTCCCACTCTCCCCGGATGAAAAGTCTGGCGACTTAGGAAATCCGCCTCCCAGTTCTCTACGCCTGGGATGTAGATCGCTGACAGGTGGCAAGAGTGAGACTCTGCCCAGCGAATTATCTTCGAGACTTCCAACATCGCTAGGGAACTCCTGGTTCCCCCTTGATGATTGATGTAAGCCACAGTCGTGATATTGTCCGACTGAAATCTGATGAACCTCAGTCTTGCTAACTGAGGCCAAGCTAGAAGAGCATTGAATATTGCTCTTAATTCTAGAATGTTTATTGGAAGGAGTTTCTCCTCCTGAGTCCACGAACCCTGAGCCTTCAGGGAATTCCAGACTGCTCCCCAGCCTAGAAGGCTGGCATCCGTTGTTACAATTGTCCAATCTGGTCTGCGAAAGGTCATTCCTTTGGACAGATGAACCGGTGACAACCACCAGAGAAGAGAATCTCTGGTCTCCTGGTCCAGATTTAGCAAAGGGGACAGATCTGAGTAATCCCGTTCCATTGACTGAGCATGCATGGTTGCAGCGGTCTGAGATGCAGGCGCGCAAATGGCACTATGTCCATTGCCGTGACCATTAAGCAGATTACCTCCATGCACTGAGCTACTGATGGGCTTGGAATGGAATGAAGGACACGGCAAGCATTGAGAATCTTTGATAACCTGGACTCCCGTCAGGTAAATCTTCATCTCTACAGAATCTATAAGAGTCCCTAGAAAAGGAACCCTTGTGAGTGGTAACAGAGAACTCTTTTCACGTTCACTTTCCACCCATGCGACCTCAGAAATGCAAGAACTATCTCTGTATGAGACTTTGCATTCTGAAACTTGACGCTTGTATCAGAATGTCATCTAGGTACGGAGCCACCGCTATGCCTCGTGGTCTTAGTACCGCCAGAAGTGAGCCCAGAACCTTCGTAAAAATTCTCGGGGCCGTGGCTAACCCGAAGGGAAGAGCCACAAACTGGTAATGCCTGTCTAGAAAGGCAAACCTTAGGTACCGATAATGATCTTTGTGAATCGGTATGTGGAAGGTAAGCATCCTTTAAGTCCACTGTGGTCATATATTGACCCTCTTGGATCATGGGTAGGATGGTTCGAATGGTTTCCATCTTGAACGATGGTACCCTTAGGAATTTGTTTAAGATCTTTAAGTCCAAGATTGGTCTGAAGGTTCCCTCTTTTTTGGGAACCACAAATAGATTTGAGTAAAATCCTTGTCCCTGTTCCGATCGCGGAAACTGAGTGGATCAACTCCCATGATTAAGAGGTCATGTACACATTGTAGAAATGTCTCTCTCTTTACTAGGTTTGTTGATAACCTCGAAAGATGAAACCTCCCTTGTGGAGGAGAGGTTTTGAAATCCAGAAGGTATCCCTGAGATATAATCTTCAACGTCCAGGGATCCTGCACATCTCTTGCCCAAGCCTGGGCGAAGAGAGAAAGTCTGCCCCCCACTAAATCAGTCTCCGGATAGGGGGCCCTGTCTTCATGCTGTCTTAGGGGCGGAAGTAGGCTTTCTGGCCTGCTTGCCCTTGTTCCATGACTGGTTGCCTTTCCAACCCTGTCTGTAATGAGCAGTAGTTCCTTCCTGTTTTGGAGCGGAGGAAGTTGATGCTGCTACTGCCTTGAAGTTACGAAAGGCACGAAAATTAGACTGTTTGGCCTTTGGTTTGGCCCTGTCCTGAGGAAGGGCGTGGCCCTTACCTCCCATAATGTCAGCAATAATTTCCTTCAAGCCGGACCCGAATAAGGTCTGCCCTTTGAAAGGAATGTTAAGTAGCTTAGACTTGGAAGTTACATCCGCTGACCAGGATTTAAGCCAGAGCGCTCTGCGCGCCTGTATGGCGAACCCGGAATTTTTAGCCGTAAGTTTGGTTAGATGTACTACGGCATCAAACAAACGCATTAGCTTGCTTAAGGGTTCTAACTTTGCTCAAAGCCTCATCCAATGGCTCTGTGCGAATCGCCTCTTCCAGAGACTCAAACCAGAATGCCGCTGCAGCCTTGACAGGCGCAATGCATGCAAGAGGCTGCAAAATAAAACCCTGTTGAACAAACATTTTCTTAAGATAACCCTCTAATTTTTTATCCATTGGATCTGAGAAAGCACAGCTATCCTCCACCGGGATAGTGGTACGCTTGGCTAAAGTAGAAACTGCTCCCTCCACCTTAGGGACCGTCTGCCATAAGTCTCGTGTGGTGGCGTCTATAGGAAACATTTTTCTGAATATCGGGGGAGGGGAAAAAGGCACACCGGGTCTATCCCACTCCTTACTAATAATTTCTGTAAGTCTTTTGGTATAGGAAAGACGTCAGTACACACCGGTACCACATAGTATCTATCCAACCTACACAATTTCTCTGGGATTGCCACCGTGTCGCAATCATTCAGAGCCGCTAATACCTCCCCTAGTAACACACGGAGGTTCTCAAGCTTAAATTTAAAATTTGACATTTCTGAATCCGGTCTCCCCGGATCAGAACCGTCACCGACAGAATGAAGCTCACCGTCCTCATGTTCTGCAAATTGTGACGCAGTATCAGACATGGCTCTCATGTCATCAGCGCGCTCTGTCCTTAACCCAGAGCTATCGCGCTTGCCCCTTAATTCGGGCATATTATATAATACTTCTTTCATAACATTAGCCATATCATGTAAAGTGATTTGTAAGGGCCTAGATGTACTTGGCGTCTCAATACTACGCATCTCCCGAGCGGGAGACGCAGGTACTGACACGTGAGGAGAGTTAGGCGGCATAAACTTCCCGCCTCGTTGTCTGGTGATAGTTTCTCTATCGGTACAGATTGTCTTTTATTCAAAGCAATATCAATACAATTGGTACACATCGTTCTATTGGGCTCCACATTGGCTTTTGAACATGATGAACAAACAGTTTCCTCTGAATCAGACATGTTTAAACAGACTTAGCAATGAAACTAGCAAGCTTGGAAATCACTTTCAATAAGTTTACAAGCAATATAAAAAACGCTGCAGCGCTTCAAAAATACAGATATAATTAAACAATTCTTAACAAGAAGTGTAATATTAGCAGAGGATTGCACCCATTAGCAAAAGGATGATTAACCCCTCAATACCCAAAACGGATAAAACGGATATCAATTAAGATTTAACGCTTTTAATCACAGTCAAGCACACTGTCACAGATCTGCTGTGACTGATTACCTCCCTCAAAAATGAATTTTGCAGACCCCTGAGCTCTCTAGAGACGTCCTGGATCAAGGAGGAAGAAGCAGGAAGACTGTGCTAGAATTATAACTGCGCAACAAGGCGCTAAAACAAGGTCCCTCCCACTCCTATCACAACAGTGGGAGCCCTGATATAACGGTTTCCATGCAGAAAATATATGTCAGCCATGTGGAAAAAAATCATGCCCAAAGAGATTTATCACCAAAGTACCTCACAAAAACGAATAACATGCCAGTAAACGTTTTATTAAAAAATAACATTTTCCAATGTCATGCAAAGTTATCACTAAGCCTGCTACCAGTCGCTACCACTGCAGATAAGGCTTAAGTATTATTTCAGTTTTTAACAGTATTTTCTCAGTCAAATTCTAGTCCCTAGAAAATAACTTGACTGCGCATACATTTATCAGCCTGATACCAGTTGCCACTACTGCATTTAAGGCTGTACTTACATCATACGGTAACAGCAGTATTTTCCTAGTCAATTCCATTCCCAGAAAATAATGTACTGCACATACCTCATTTGCGGAGGACCCCGCATGCTATTCCCAGTTTCTGAAGTTACCCCACTCCTCAGAATGTCGAGAACAGCCAGTGGATCTTAGTTACGCCTGCTAAGATCATAGAAAAAAAACGCAGGCAGTTTCTTCTTCCAAATACTGCCTGAGATAGAAAAACAGCACACTCCGGTGCCATTTAAAATAACAAACTTTTGATTGAAGAATAGTTAAGTAAAAACTCCAGCTCCTCTCGCGACCTCCTTCTTTGTTGAGGGTTGCAAGAGAATGACTGGGTATGACATGTAAGGGGAGGAGCTATATAGCAGCTCTGCTTGGGTGATCCTCTTGCAACTTCCTGTTGGGAAGGAGAATATATCCCATAAGTAATGGATGACCCGTGGACTGAACACACTTAACAAGAGAAAAACTCATTAATATCAAAGCTGAATATTTTTGGAAGTAGTTTTTAGTTTGTTTTTAGTTTTAGCTATTTTAGGGGGATATCTGTGTGTGCAGGTGACTATTACTGTGCATAATTATTAGGCAACTTAACAAAAAACAAATATATACCCATTTCAATTATTTATTTTTACCAGTGAAACCAATATAACATCTCAACATTCACAAATATACATTTCTGACATTCAAAAACAAAACAAAAACAAATCAGTGACCAATATAGCCACCTTTCTTTGCAAGGACACTCAAAAGCCTGCCATCCATGGATTCTGTCAGTGTTTTGATCTGTTCACCATCAACATTGCGTGCAGCAGCAACCACAGCCTCCCAGATACTGTTCAGAGAGGTGTACTGTTTTCCCTCCTTGTAAATCTCACATTTGATGATGGACCACAGGTTCTCAATGGGGTTCAGATCAGGTGAACAAGGAGGCCATGTCATTAGATTTTCTTCTTTTATACCCTTTCTTGCCAGCCACGCTGTGGAGTACTTGGACGCGTGTGATGGAGCATTGTCCTGCATGAAAATCATCTTTTTCTTGAAGGATGCAGACTTCTTCCTGTACCACTGCTTGAAGAAGGTGTCTTCCAGAAACTGGCAGTAGGACTGGAGTTGAGCTTGACTCCATCCTCAACCCGAAAAGGCCCCACAAGCTCATCTTTGATGATACCAGCCCAAACCAGTACTCCACCTCCACCTTGCTGGCGTCTGAGTCGGACTGGAGCTCTCTGCCCTATACCAATCCAGCCACGGGCCCATCCATCTGGCCCATCAAGACTCACTCTCATTTCATCAGTCCATAAAACCTTAGAAAAATCAGTCTTGAGATATTTCTTGGCCCAGTCTTGACGTTTCAGCTTGTGTGTCTTGTTCAGTGGTGGTCGTCTTTCAGCCTTTCTTACCTTGGCCATGTCTCTGAGTATTGCACACCTTGTGCTTTTGGGCACTCCAGTGATGTTGCAGCTCTGAAATATGGCCAAACTGGTGGCAAGTGGCATCTTGGCAGCTGCACGCTTGACTTTTCTCAGTTCATGGGCAGTTATTTTGCGCCTTGGTTTTTCCACACGCTTCTTGCGACCCTGTTGACTATTTTGAATGAAACGCTTGATTGTTCGATGATCACGCTTCAGAAGCTTTGCAATTTTAAGAGTGCTGCATCCCTCTGCAAGATATCTCACTATTTTTGACTTTTCTGAGCCTGTCAAGTCCTTCTTTTGACCCATTTTGCCAAAGGAAAGGAAGTTGCCTAATAATTATGCACACCTGATATAGGGTGTTGATGTCATTAGACCACACCCCTTCTCATTACAGAGATGCACATCACCTAATATGCTTAATTGGTAGTAGGCTTTCGAGCCTATACAGCTTGGAGTAAGACAACATGCATAAAGAGGATGATGTGGTCAAAATACTAATTTGCCTAATAATTCTGCACTCCCTGTATACATTTAAAAAAACAGAATTTATGTTTACCTGATAAATTTCTTTCTCCAACGGTGTGTCCGGTCCACGGCGTCATCCTTACTTGTGGGATATTCTCTTCCCCAACAGGAAATGGCAAAGAGCCCAGCAAAGCTGGTCACATGATCCCTCCTAGGCTCCGCCTACCCCAGTCATTCGACCGACGTTAAGGAGGAATAATAGCATAGGAGAAACCATATGGTACCGTGGTGACTGTAGTTAAAGAAAATAAATTATCAGACCTGATTAAAAAACCAGGGCGGGCCGTGGACCGGACACACCGTTGGAGAAAGAAATTTATCAGGTAAACATAAATTCTGTTTTCTCCAACATAGGTGTGTCCGGTCCACGGCGTCATCCTTACTTGTGGGAACCAATACCAAAGCTTTAGGACACGGATGAAGGGAGGGAGCAAATCAGGTCACCTAAATGGAAGGCACCACGGCTTGCAAAACCTTTCTCCCAAAAATAGCCTCAGAAGAAGCAAAAGTATCAAACTTGTAAAATTTGGTAAAAGTGTGCAGTGAAGACCAAGTCGCTGCCCTACATATCTGATCAACAGAAGCCTCGTTCTTGAAGGCCCATGTGGAAGCCACAGCCCTAGTGGAATGAGCCGTGATTCTTTCGGGAGGCTGCCGTCCGGCAGTCTCGTAAGCCAATCTGATGATGCTTTTAATCCAAAAAGAGAGAGAGGTAGAAGTTGCTTTTTGACCTCTCCTTTTACCTGAATAAACAACAAACAGGGAAGATGTTTGTCTAAAATCCTTTGTAGCATCTAAATAGAATTTTAGAGCGCGAACAACATCCAAATTGTGCAACAAGCGTTCCTTCTTTGAAACTGGTTTCGGACACAGAGAAGGTACGATAATCTCCTGGTTAATGTTTTTGTTAGAAACAACTTTTGGAAGAAAACCAGGTTTAGTACGTAAAACCACCTTATCTGCATGGAACACCAGATAAGGAGGAGAACACTGCAGAGCAGATAATTCTGAAACTCTTCTAGCAGAAGAAATTGCAACTAAAAACAAAACTTTCCAAGATAATAACTTAATATCAACGGAATGTAAGGGTTCAAACGGAACCCCCTGAAGAACTGAAAGAACTAAATTGAGACTCCAAGGAGGAGTCAAAGGTTTGTAAACAGGCTTGATTCTAACCAGAGCCTGAACAAAGGCTTGAACATCTGGCACAGCTGCCAGTTTTTTGTGAAGTAACACCGACAAGGCAGAAATCTGTCCCTTCAGGGAACTTGCCGATAATCCTTTTTCCAATCCTTCTTGAAGGAAGGATAGAATCCTAGGAATCTTAACCTTGTCCCAAGGGAATCCTTTAGATTCACACCAACAGATATATTTATTCCAAATTTTATGGTAAATCTTTCTAGTTACAGGCTTTCTGGCCTGAACAAGAGTATCGATAACAGAATCTGAGAAACCTCGCTTCGATAAAATCAAGCGTTCAATCTCCAAGCAGTCAGCTGGAGTGAAACCAGATTCGGATGTTCGAACGGACCCTGAACAAGAAGGTCTCGTCTCAAAGGTAGCTTCCAAGGTGGAGCCGATGACATATTCACCAGATCTGCATACCAAGTCCTGCGTGGCCACGCAGGAGCTATCAAGATCACCGACGCCCTCTCCTGATTGATCCTGGCTACCAGCCTGGGGATGAGAGGAAACGGCGGGAACACATAAGCTAGTTTGAAGGTCCAAGGTGCTACTAGTGCATCCACTAGAGCCGCCTTGGGATCCCTGGATCTGGACCCGTAGCAAGGAACTTTGAAGTTCTGAAGAGAGGCCATCAGATCCATGTCTGGAATGCCCCAAAGTTGAGTGACTTGGGCAAAGATTTCCGGATGGAGTTCCCACTCCCCCGGATGCAATGTCTGACGACTCAGAAAATCCGCTTCCCAATTTTCCACTCCCGGGATGTGGATAGCAGACAGGTGGCAGGAGTGAGACTCCGCCCATAGAATGATCTTGGTCACTTCTTCCATCGCTAGGGAACTCCTTGTTCCCCCCTGATGGTTGATATACGCAACAGTCGTCATGTTGTCTGATTGAAACCGTATGAACTTGGTCCTCGCTAGCTGAGGCCAAGCCTTGAGAGCATTGAATATCGCTCTCAGTTCCAGAATATTTATCGGTAGAAGAGATTCTTCCCGAGACCAAAGACCCTGAGCTTTCAGGGATCCCCAGACCGCGCCCCAGCCCATCAGACTGGCGTCGGTCGTGACAATGACCCACTCTGGTCTGTGGAATGTCATCCCTCGTGACAGGTTGTCCAGGGACAGCCACCAACGGAGTGAGTCTCTGGTCCTCTGATTTACTTGTATCTTTGGAGACAAGTCTGTATAGTCCCCCATTCCACTGACTGAGCATGCACAGTTGTAACGGTCTTAGATGAATGCGCGCAAAAGGAACTATGTCCATTGCCGCTACCATCAACCCGATCACTTCCATGCACTGAGCTACGGAAGGAAGAGGAACGGAATGAAGTATTCGACAAGAGTCCAGGAGCTTTGTCTTTCTGGCCTCTGTTAGAAAAATCCTCATTTCTGAGGAGTCTATAATTGTTCCCAAGAAGGGAACCCTTGTTGACGGGGATAGAGAACTCTTTTCCACGTTCACTTTCCAGCCGTGCGATCTGAGAAAGGCCAGGACGATGTCCGTGTGAGCCTTTGCTCGAGGGAGGGACGACGCTTGAATCAGAATGTCGTCCAGGTAAGGTACTACTGCAATGCCCCTTGGTCTTAGCACAGCTAGAAGGGACCCTAGTACCTTTGTGAAAATCCTTGGAGCAGTGGCTAATCCGAAAGGAAGCGCCACGAACTGGTAATGTTTGTCCAGGAATGCAAACCTTAGGAACCGATGATGTTCCTTGTGGATAGGAATATGTAGATACGCATCCTTTAAATCCACCGTGGTCATGAATTGACCTTCCTGGATGGAAGGAAGGATAGTTCGAATGGTTTCCATCTTGAAAGATGGGACCTTGAGAAATTTGTTTAAGATCTTGAGATCTAGGATTGGTCTGAATGTTCCCTCTTTTTTGGGAACTATGAACAGATTGGAGTAGAACCCCATCCCTTGTTCTCTCAATGGAACAGGATGAATCACTCCCATTTTTAACAGGTCTTCTACGCAAAGTAAGAACGCCTGTCTTTTTATGTGGTCTGAAGACAACTGAGACCTGTGGAACCTTCCCCTTGGGGGAAGTCCCTTGAATTCCAGAAGATAACCCTGGGAGACTATTTCTAGCGCCCAAGGATCCAGAACATCTCTTGCCCAAGCCTGAGCGAAGAGAGAGAGTCTGCCCCCCACCAGATCCGGTCCCGGATCGGGGGCCGATATTTCATGCTGTCTTGGTAGCAGTGGCAGGTTTCTTTGCCTGCTTTCCCTTGTTCCAGCCTTGCATTGGTCTCCAAGCTGGCTTGGCCTGAGAAGTATTACCTTCTTGCTTAGAGGACGTAGCACCTTGGGCTGGTCCGTTTTTACGAAAGGGACGAAAATTAGGTCTATTTTTTGCCTTGAAAGGCCGATCCTGAGGAAGGGCATGGCCCTTACCCCAGTGATATCAGAGATAATCTCTTTCAAGTCAGGACCAAACAGCGTTTTCCCCTTGAAAGGAATGTTTAGTAGCTTGTTCTTGGAAGACGCATCAGCCGACCAAGATTTCAACCAAAGCGCTCTGCGCGCCACAATAGCAAACCCAGAATTCTTAGCCGCTAACTTAGCCAATTGCAAAGAGGCGTCAAGAGTGAAAGAATTAGCCAATTTGAGAGCATTGACTCTGTCCATAATCTCCTCATAAGGAGGCGAGTCACTATCGAGCACCTTAATCAGTTCATCAAACCAGAAATATGCGGCTGTAGTGACAGGGACAATGCATGAAATGGGTTGTAGAAGGTAACCCTGCTGAACAAACATCTTTTTAAGCAAACCTTCTAATTTTTTATCCATAGGATCTTTGAAAGCACAACTATCCTCTATGGGAATAGTGGTGCGTTTGTTTAAAGTAGAAACCGCTCCCTCGACCTTGGGGACTGACTGCCATAAGTCCTTTCTGGGGTCGACCATAGGAAACAATTTTTTAAATATGGGGGGAGGGACGAAAGGAATACCGGGCCTTTCCCATTCTTTATTAACAATGTCCGCCACCCGCTTGGGTATAGGAAAAGCTTCTGGGAGCCCCGGCACCTCTAGGAACTTGTCCATTTTACATAGTTTCTCTGGGATGACCAAATTTTCACAATCATCCAGAGTGGATAATACCTCCTTAAGCAAAATGCGGAAGATGTTCCAATTTAAATTTAAAAGTAATCACATCAGATTCAGCCTGCTGAGAAATATTCCCTAAATCAGTAATTTCTCCCTCAGACAAAACCTCCCTGGCCCCCTCAGATTGGGTTAGGGGCCCTTCAGAGATATTAATATCAGCGTCGTCATGCTCTTCAGTAACTAAAACAGAGCATCCACGCTTACGCTGAACAGGGTTCATTTTGGCTAAAATGTTTTTGACAGAATTATCCATTACAGCCGTTAATTGTTGCATAGTAAGGAGTATTGGCGCGCTAGATGTACTAGGGGCCTCCTGAGTGGGCAAGACTCGTGTAGACGAAGGAGGGAATGATGCAGTACCATGCTTACTCCCCTCACTTGAGGAATCATCTTGGGCATCATTGTCATTATCACATAAATCACATTTATTTAAATGAATAGGAATTCTGGCTTCCCCACATTCAGAACACAGTCTATCTGGTAGTTCAGACATGTTAAACAGGCATAAACTTGATAAGAAAGTACAAAAAACGTTTTGAAATAAAACCGTTACTGTCACTTTAAATTTTAAACTGAACACACTTTATTACTGCAATTGCGAAAAAACATGAAGGAATTGTTCAAAATTCACCAAACTTTCACCACAGTGTCTTAAAGCCTTGAAAATATTGCACACCAAATTTGGAAGCTTTAACCCTTAAAATAACGGAACCGGAGCCGTTTTAAGCTTTAACCCCTTTACAGTCCCCTGGTATCTGCTTTGCTGAGACCCAACCAAACCCAAGGGGAATACGATACCAAATGATGCCTTCAGAAGTCTTTTATAAGTATCAGAGCTCCTCTCACATGCGACTGCATGCCATGCCTCTCAAAAACAAGTGCGCAACACCGGCGCGAAAATGAGACTCTGCCTATGCTTTGGGAAAGCCCCTAAAGAATAAGGTGTCTAAAACAGTGCCTGCCGATATTATTATATCAAAATACCCAGAATAAATGATTCCTCAAGGCTAAATAAGTGTTAATATCAATCGATTTAGCCCAAAAAATGTCTACAGTCTAAATAAGCCCTTGTGAAGCCCTTATTTACAATCGTAATAAACATGGCTTACCGGATCCCATAGGGAAAATGACAGCTTCCAGCATTACATCGTCTTGTTAGAATGTGTCATACCTCAAGCAGCAAAGACTGCAAACTGTTCCCCCAACTGAAGTTAATGCTCTCAACAGTCCTGTGTGGAACAGCCATGGATTTTAGTTACGGTTGCTAAAATCATTTTCCTCATACAAACAGAATTCTTCATCTCTTTTCTGTTTCTGAGTAAATAGTACATACCAGCACTATTTGAAAATAACAAACTCTTGATTGAATAATGAAAAACTACAGTTAAACACTAAAAAACTCTAAGCCATCTCCGTGGAGATGTTGCCTGTACAACGGCAAAGAGAATGACTGGGGTAGGCGGAGCCTAGGAGGGATCATGTGACCAGCTTTGCTGGGCTCTTTGCCATTTCCTGTTGGGGAAGAGAATATCCCACAAGTAAGGATGACGCCGTGGACCGGACACACCTATGTTGGAGAAAACACCATATGGGCTATATAAATGGATCATCTACAAAATATTTATGCAAAGAAAAATCTAGTATATAATGTCCCTTTAAGTATCCCTCCTGCTTCCCTTTTCCTCACAGTAGTAAGTATAGCCAAGGATAGGAGAAAGAATTAACAAAGATAGTAGGGTAAAGAGGTGCAAACTAGAACAACCGCCAACAAGGATAAATAGGCGGGTTTGTGGACTCTAACCACTAAGAAAGAAAGGAATTTATCAGGTAAGAATAAATTGTGTTTTCTTTCTTAGGAGGTTAAGGTCCACGGTTCCTTACGGTTTGGAACTAATATCCAAGCGGAGTCCACAAAAGAACACTGGTGGGAAAATTAAGGAAAGACAGGCACCTATTTAACAGTAACTACTGCCTGAAGTGCCTTACATCCAAAAACTGCTTTAGCCGTTGCAAACACATCAAATAGATAACATTTTACGTATGCAAAGATGGTCAAGTCACAGACTTTTGTAATTGGTTTTAAGAAAGCCTTATTCTTAAAATTTCAAAATGTAGAAACAGAACAAGTTGAAAAAAAAGTAATTTGTGAAGGTGGCGATTGTCCCAACTCCAAGTAAGCCCTGTGAAGCAATACGTTTAGTATAAGTGTGGGACACCTTAAAGGGGGTAATGTCCTTAAAGGGGCAACAGTGTAAAATTATAAATTAATAGAACATTTAAATATCATATAAGTTAATAAATATTATCCACACAGAATATCTGGAAAAAACACTTATCCTAATCTGTGTCGGTAAGTCTAAACAAGGGCTTGTATAATATGGGCTATGATTTACACTACTCAGTGTGTGTGCTGATAGCCTGAGGGATGTGACAGGGTGCAGGTACTTACCCAGCAGCTGCCCAATCCACTGATCTTACCCTGAAAGCCTCCTGCAGATACAGTAGATTGCCTGCTCTGTTCTGTAACTAACAGTAGAGTATTTCATGAGAGAGCACATGGCCTAACAGGAGGTGGCTAAAGGAACTGTCTCAGCAACACCCATGGCCGGCTTGTGACCACAACTCCCGCAAGGAGGTTTACATTACACAGCCGGTACTCTCATAAGTTCCTCTCTTCCAGGAACTATCCATTATGGAAAAACCTGGGATTAATATCTCTGTAAATCTTTAATAAATCCTGAACACATCTATCCTTGCTTTCTCCCTTGATGAGGCAAAAAACTGCTAGGAGGGAAACAGAAGTAGGAGGGATATTTAAAGCTCTGGTGTGGGGTGTCTTTGTCTCCCCCTGGTGGCTAGGAGATGAATTCCCACAAGTAAGGAATTGTGGACTCTCACCACCTAAGAAAGAAAAGTGTTATGCCGTGGGCGTCTGAAACCGATTAGTTTAGCAAGGTGGCCGCAGCAAAGAAAACATTTTTAACATACCTTTTTTTAAAACTTTATTTTAAGTGCCGTTAAATACTAGCATTTTTGAAACGCTAGGATTTACCATCACTTTTAAGGGACAGTCTAGTCTAGATTAAACTTTCAGGATTCCAAAAGAGCGTGCAATTTTAAACAGCTTTCCCATTTTCATCTATCATCAAATGTGCTTTGCTCTCTTGGCATTCTTTGTGGAAAGCTAAATCTAGGTAGGCTTATATGACAATTATTAGGCCGTTGAACTGTCTCTTATCTCCGTGCATTTGGACAGTTTTTGACAGTTAGACACTGCTAGTTCATGTGTGTCATATAGATAACATTGTGCTCACTCCAGTGGAGTTATTTAAGTCGGCACTGATTGGCTAAAAGGCATGTCTGACAAAATAACAGATAATGGGGCAGTCTGCAGAGGCTTAGAAACCAGGTAAAAAGTGCAGTAATATAACAGTGTTAGTTATGAAAAACTGGGGAATGGGTAATAAAGGGATTATCTATATTTTTAAACAATACAAATTCTAGAGTAGACTGTCCCTTTAAGCAAGCAGTAAAAATAAAATGTATGCTTACCTGATACATTTCTTTCTTTCCGGACATGGAGAGTCCACAACGTCATTCCAATTACTAGTGGAATATTTATTTCTGGCCAGCAGGAGGCAAAGTGCACCACATCAAAGCTGTTAAGTGTCACTTCCCTTACCCATAACCCCATCATTCAGCCGAAGGGAAATGGAAAATGAATAACACAAAGGTGTAGAGGTGCCTGTCTAATCTAAAGGGTGGGGTCGTGGAATCTCCATGTCCGGAAAGAAAGACATTTATCAGGTAAGCATACATTTTATTTTATTTCCTAAGACATGGAGAGTCCACAACGTCATTCCAATTACTATTGGGAACCAATACCCAAGCTAGAGGACACGGAATGAACAGGGAGGGAGAACAAGACAGGTAGACATAAACAAAAGGCACCCCCCGCTTGAAGAACCTTTCTCCCAAAAGAGGCCTCAGCTGAGGCAAAAGTATCAAATTTGGAAAATGTATGCAGAGAGGACCATGTTACAGCCCTGCAAATCTGTTCCACAGAAGCTTCATTTTTAAAAGCCCAAGAGGAATGAGCTGTAATTCTCTCAGGAGACTTCTGACCAGCAGACTAATAGGCAAAACAAATCATACTTCTCAACCAGAGGGAAAGAGAAGTAGAAGTAGCCTTCTGACCCTTACACTTTCCTGAGAAACAAACAGGGCAGAAGGCTGGCAAAAATCCTTACTAAAGATACAAAGAGGAAGCAGCACCACTTGAAGAAATATTCAATGCTTATTTATTGGGAAATCACAAAAAGCACAAAGCACGACATTTCGGTCTATCTGACCTTAATCATGTTGCAACATGATTAAGGTCAGATAGACCGAAACGTCATGCTTTGCGCTTTTTGTGATGTCCCAATAAATAAGCATTGAATATTTCTTCAAGTGGTGCTGCTTCCTCTTTGTATCTTTGCTATCATCTGGGGTATGTGCAGGACCCCTGAAGCGTGCACCTGATTGCAGCGAGAGCTGGGCATTTCTTTACTTTTCTACAAAAATCCTTAGTAGCCTGTAGGTAGAATTTGAGAGCATGGGAAACATCCAAGTTTATGTAACAGACGTTCCTTGTGAGAAGAAGGATTAGGAAAGAGAGAAGGAACAACAATTTCCTGCTTAATATTTCTATCCAAAACCACCTAAGGGAGAAATCCCAATTTAGTTCAGTGACCGAAGGACCGCCTTATCCGCAAAAATAAGGTAAGGCGAATCACACTGCAGAGCTGAGAGGTCAGAAACTCTCAGAGCAAAATAAATAGCAATAAGAACCAAAACCTTCCAAGATAACAGCTTAATATCTATGGAATGCATTGGCTCAAACGGAGCCTGCTGCAAAACTCTAAGAACTAGGTTAAGGCTCCAAGGAAGAGCAACAGGTTTAAACACAGGCCTGATTCTGACCAGGGCCTGACAAAAAGATTGAACATCTGGCACATCCGCCAGATGCTTATGTAAAAGAATAGATAATGCAGAAATCTGACCTTTCAGAGAACTGACTGACAATCCTTTCTCCAGACCTTCCTGGAGAAAAGACAAAATTCTAGGAATCCTGACCCTACTCCAAGAGTAGCCCTTCGATTCAAACCAATAAAGGTATTTACGCCATACCTTATGGTAAATGTTATGAGTAACAGGCTTGCAAGCCTGCAGCATGGTATCAATGACCGACTCAGAAAACACACACTTAGCCAGAACTAAGTGTTCAATCTCCAAGCAGTCAGCTTCAGAAAAAATGAGATTTGGATGGAGGAAATGACCCTGAGTTAGAAGGTACTTCCTCACTAGGTCTGCAAACCAGATCCTGCGAGGCCATGCAGGAGCTATTAGAATTACAGACACTCTCTCCTGTTTGATAAAAGCAATAACTTGTGAAAGGATCGCAAACGGAGGAAACCGGTATGCTAGACCAAAATCACAAGGAACCGCCAGAGCATCTATCAGAGCGCCCTGAAGATCTCTTGACCTTGAACCGTACCTTGGAAGATTGGCGTTCTGACGAGACACCATCAGGTCTATCTCCGGCACCCTCCACTTGAGGGTTAACCTGGAGAACACCACCGGATGGAGAGCCCATTCCCCGGGACGAAAAGTCTATCTGCTCAGGAAATCCGCATCCCAGTTGTCCACTACTGGAATGTGGATGGCAGACAGAGGACAATTGTGAGCTTCCGCCCATTGAATAATCAGAGTCACCTCCTTCATGGCCAAGGAACTCAGAGTTCCCCCCTGGTGGTTGATGTAAGCCACTGAGGTGATGTTGTCCAACTGGAACCTGATAAACCGGGCTAAAGACAACTGAGGCCAGGCCATCAGAGCATTGAAGATCGCTCTCAACTCCAAGATGTTTATGGGGAGAGAAGACTCCTCCTGAGTCCATAGGCCCTGAGCCTTTAACGATTCCCAGACTATTTCCTAGCCTAGCAGGCTGGCGTCCGTTGTCACAATCACCCAAGAGGGTCTCCGGAAGCATGTGCCCTGAGACAGATGATCCTGAGAAATCCACCACGAGAGTCTCTTGTCAACTGGTCCAGATCTATCCTCTGAGACAGATCTGAATGATCACCGTTCCACTGTCTGAGCATGCATAATTGCAGAGCTCTTAAATGGAATCGAGCAAAGGGAATGATGTTCATGGAAGCAACCATTAGACCAATTACCTCCATACATCAAATCACTGATGGCTGAAAGGTAGACTGTAGAGAGAGGCAAGAATAGAAAGAGAGGCAAGAATAGAAAAGCTTGGATTTTCTGACCTCCATCAGAAAAATCTTCATAGATAGGGAATCTATGGTGGTCCCTAAGAAACACACCCTTGTAGCTGGAACAAGGAAACTCTTCTCCAGATTCAGTTTCCATCCGTGGGAACGTAGAAAAGACAACAATATCTCTGCATGGGAGTTTGCTGATTGAAAAGATGGAGGCTGAACCAATATGTCATCCAGGTAAGGTGCCACCACAATTCCCCGAGACTTGACAACTGCCAACAGAGCCCCAGAACCTTTGAGAAAATTCTGGGAGCTGTAGTAAGGCCAAACGGAAGAGCAACAAACTTAAAGCACTTGTCTAGAAAAGCGAATCTCAGGAACTGGTGATAATCCCAGGGGATGGGAACATGAAGGTATGCGTCCTTCAGGTCTATGGTCATCATAAACTGACCCTTTTAAACCAAAGGAAGAATGAAACGAATGGTTTCCATTTTGAAGGACGGAACCCTGAAAAACTTGTTGAGACACTTTAGGTCTAAAATAGGTTGAAAAGTTCCCTCTTTCTTGGGAACCACAAACAGATTTAATTAAAATCCTAGACCCTGTTCTCTTACTGGAACTGTAACAATCACTCCCAGGGAGGAAAGGTCCTAAACGCACTTTAAGAATGCCTCTCTTTTTACCTGATCCGCAGATAACCTTCAGAGGAGAAATCTGCCCTTGTGATGACGAGATTTGAATTCTATTTTGTACCCCTGAGATACTATGTCCACAGCCCAAGGATCTGGGAAATTTCGTATCCACGCTTGACGAAACAGGGAAAGCCTGCACCACACTTGATCCGATCTTGGACCGGGGGCAGACCCTTCATGCTGATTTAGTCTCAGCTGAGGGTTTATTTGGTTGCTTCCCATTATTCCAAAACTGATTGGGTCTCCAAGAAGACTTGGGCTGCTCCTTCTTGGAGGAGGGAGAGGAAGATTTCTGACCTTTGAAGTTAAGAAGGAATGAAAATTACTTTGACATCCTTTAGGTCCATTCTTCTTATCTTGTGGTATATAAAAGACCCCTTTCCACCTGTAATTTCAGAAATTATTTCTGCAAGACCAGGACCAAACAGGGTCTTACCCTTGTAAGGTAGCGACAGTAGCTTGGACTTGGAGGTAACATCAGCTGACCAAGATTTCAGCCACAGAGCGCTACAGGCTAGAACAGTGAAGCCAGACATCTTGGCTTCCAGTTTAATGACTTTCATGCTAGCATCAGAGATAAAGGAATTGGCAAGTTTGAGAACCTTCATCCTATCTTGGATCTCCTCCAATGGAGTCTCCTCTAAAATCAATTCGGACAAGGCATTGAACCAATAAGATGCTGCACTAGCTACTGCGGCAATAAAAACTGCAGGTTGCATTGCAGACCCTGATGCACATACATTTTCTTTAAATAAGCCTCCAGCTTTTTGTCCATGGGATCCTTAAAAGAGCAACTATCCTCAATAGGAATCATGGTTCTCTTAGCCAGAGTAGAAATAGTCCCTTCTACTTTAGGCACTGTACGTCATGAGTCTTGAATGGAGTCAGCAACAGGAAACATCCTTTAAAAAACTTGAGACGGGGAGATAGGTATCCCAGGTTTATCCCATTCCTGTGCAATGATCTCCGACACATGGTCTGGAACAGGAAAAACTTCCACAGAGGAAGGAACATCATAGTATTTGTTAAGCTTACTAGATTTCTTAGGGTTGACAGCGACAGAAGTGTCAGTCATCCAAAGTAGCCAAAACCTCCTTAAGCAATAAACGGAGGTGTTCAAGCTTAAATCTGAAGTTTACCTCTTCAGAATCAGACAAATGAATAATACTGTCAGAATCTGAGATTTCACCCTCAGAGGCTACCGAGGTACCCTCCTAAGACTTATAAGGGAGGTTAAACTTTGCGGCAGCAGATGGGACAGACACCTTACTATCTGAAAAATGCTTAGTTTTCCTCTTGCGATTCCCCAACATGGGAAAAGAAGATAATGCCTCAGATACGGCAGAAGATGTGCAGCAAAATTAATTGGCAAATATACTCCTTCAGGAGACTGAGAGGATCTGCAGGGCACTGTATGTGAAGACGTTAAGTCCTGGGACATTAGAGGAGAAAGCTGTGGTACCGCCTGAACCGCATCATCCTGAGACACATTAGGCTCAGAAACAAGTAATTTATCCTTACTTTTAAGTTTTTTTCTAGACATGAGGAACAAATTTGCATAGGTAAAATAATTTAGGCTTCGAGACACAAACATCTATCCATAGAAACAGACTCCTGCTCCAGGTTCATAGCTGAAAAGAGTCTCAAAAATTAGAGGAATGACAATTATTTAAAAATGACACTGTCACTTTAAATCTTAAATACCTCAGAGCGAATTTGCACCTAAAAAATACCCCTAATGAAGGACCTCTACACCTCAGACAGTATGAGGTGCCCTACCTGAACCTCCGGAGGATTTTCAATATTGCAAAACATCAAAAGGACTATCCTGCCGATCGTATGATCACAGCAGAGCCTGTCACTGAAAAAACGCCGCTCCGCTCAGTCTGTAAGCGGAAGAGCAGGAAGTTACATGACCTTCCGAAAAAGAAACTATAGAAATGCACGCATTCATTTTTGTTGCACAAACAGCCGTGTAAGACCGGAAATTGGCAAATCTCCAAATCACTCCCACAACAGAGCCCCAATAAACAGATATGAGCCACATAATAAAACATTACATGTTAAGGTTTCTCCTCCATACACAGTAAGGGAAGATTAACCCTTTAGTCTCCTGTCACATACTAAAAGTGCCTGCACCCTGCTTAAGTAAATCCTATATAAAGGATAAATTACATGTCCCACATAAAATTACAGCAAAATCTTCTGAAGTGCAAGTCTCCAACACCTAGAAGACAAAAGCACTTACCTGCAAACTAGCTGTCCGGCAGGAAAACAGCTCACAAGGCGTGAAAGGACACATACGCCTTACAGAGACCTGTAGAAGGGCAGCAATATGTTAGGAAACAAAAAAGGACCACCTCCTAACTGCTTAAAAGCCACCACTACTCTTACTCAAGAGATTGACGTGGACACAGCTAAACCAAAATCCTTACTTGCAGGGAAAAGTACCCGAAAAAGGACTCAATATCTTCAGACACCGAACTTCACCTCCTCCATTGACAGAGGCAAAGAGAATGACTGGGAGTTATGTGTAAGGGAAGTGACACTTAACCGCTTTGCTGTGGTGCTATTTGCCTCCTCCTGCTGGCCAGGAGTGAATATACCACTAGTAATTGTAATGACGTTGTGGACTCTCCATGTCTTAGGAAAGAAATTATGGACTTTGTTTCCAAATAAAAAAAAACTCCAACAAAAACAGAATTTATGCTTACCTGATAAATTACTTTCTCTTGCGGTGTATCCAGTCCACGGATTCATCCTTTACTTGTGGGATACCAATACCAAAGCTTTAGGACACGGATGAAGGGAGGGAACAAGACAGGTACCTTAAACGGAAGGCACCATTGCTTGCAAAACCTTTCTCCCAAAAATAGCCTCCGAAGAAGCAAAAGTATCGAATTTGTAAAATTTGGCAAAAGTATGCAGTGAAGCCCAAGTCGCTGCCTTACAAATCTGTTCAACAGAAGCCTCATTCTTGAAAACCCATGTGGAAGCCACTGCTCTGGTAGAATGAGCAGTAATTCTTTCAGGAGGCTGCTGGCCAGCAGTCTCATAGGCCAAACGGATGATGCTTTTCAGCCAAAAGGAAAGAGAGGTAGCAGTCGCTTTCTGACCTCTCCTCTTACCAGAATAGATAAACAAGGAAGATGTTTGTCTGAAATCCTTAGTTGCCTGTAATTAGAACTTTAAAGCATGAACTACATCAAGATTGTGTAGTAGACGTTCCTTCTTTGAAGATGGATTAGGACACAGAGAAGGAACAACTATGTCCTGGTTAATATTCTTGTTAGAAACAACTTTAGGAAGAAAACCAGGCTTGGTACGCAAAACTATCTTATCTGCGTGGAACACCAGGTAAGGTGAATCACACTGTAAGGCAGATAATTCTGAAACTCTTCGAGCAGAAGAGATACCTACCAAAAACAAAACTTTCCAAGATAACAACTTAATATCTATGGAATGTAAAGGTTCAAACGGAACCCCTTGAAGAACTGAAAGAACTAGATTTAGACTCCATGGCGGAGCCACAGGTTTATAGAAAGGCTTGATTCTGACTAAAGCCTGAGCAAACGCTTGAATGTCTGGTATCTCGGCCAGACGCTTGTGTAAAAGGATAGACAGAGCAGATATTTGTCCTTTTAAGGAACTAGCTGACAATCCTTTCTCCAATCCTTCTTGGAGAAAGGACAATATCCTGGGAATCCTAATTTTACTCCATGGGTAACCCTTGGATTCACACCAACAAAGATATTTCCGCCATATCTTATGGTAGATTTTTCTGGTGACAGGCTTTCTAGCCTGAATCAGTATCTATAACCGACTCAGAGAAACCACGCTTTGATAGAATTAAGCGTTCAATCTCCAAGCAGTCAGACGTAGAGAAACTAGATTTGGATGCTTGAACGGACCCTGTATTAGAAGATCATGCCTCATTGGCAGTGTCCATGGTGGGACAGATGACATGTCCACTAGGTCTGCATACCAAGTCCTGCGTGGCCACGCAGGCGCTATCAGAATCACCGAAGCCTTCTCCTGCTTGATTCTGGTGACCAGACGAGGGAGGAGAGGAAACGGTGGAAAAACATAAGCCAGATTGAAGGACCAAGGCGCTGATAGAGCATCTATCAATACCACCTTGGGGCCCCGGGACCTGGCCCCGTAGAGAGGAAGTTTGGCGTTCTGATGGGACGCCATCAGATCTAACTCTGGAGTGCCCCATAGCTGAGTCAGCTGGGCAAATACCTCCGGGTGGAGTTCCCACTCCCCCGGGTGAAAAGTCTGACGACTTAGAAAATCCACCTCCCAGTTGTCTACTCCTGGGATGTGAATTGCTGAGAGATGGCAGGAGTGATCCTCCGCCCACCTGATTATTTTGGTTACTTCCGTCATCGCTAGGGAACTCTTTGTTCCCCCTTGATGATTGACGTAAGCTACAGTCGTGATGTTGTCCGACTGAAATCTGATAAATTTGGCCGCAGCTAGTTGAGGCCATGCCTAAAGAGCGTTGAATATCGCCCTCAGTTCCAGAATGTTTATCGGGAGAAGAGTTTCTTCCCGAGACCATAAGCCCTGAGCTTTCAGGGAGTCCCAGACCGCACCCCAGCCTAACAGACTGGCATCGGTCGTTACAATGATCCACTCTGGTCTGCGGAAACATATTCCCTGAGACAGGTGATCCTGAGACAACCACCAGAGAAGAGAATCTCTGGTCTCCTTGTCCAACTGAATTTGAGGAGACAAATCTGCATAATCCCCATTCCACTGTTTGAGCATGCATAGTTGCAGTGGTCTGAGGTGGATCTGTGCAAAAGGGACTATGTCCATTGCCGCTACCATTAGTCCGATTGTCTCCATGCACTGAGCTACAGATGGCCGAGGAATGGAATGGAGAGCTCGGCAAGTAGTTAACGGTTTTAACTTTCTGACCTCCGTCAGAAATATTTTCATTTCTACCGAGTCTATCAGGGTTCCTAGGAATGGAACTCTTGTGAGGGGGGAGAGAGAACTCTCAGAAAGGCCAATACGATCTCCGTGTGAGACTTGGTTCTTTGGAAAGTCGACGCCTGAATTAAGATGTCGTCTAAGTAAGGCGCCACTGCTATGCCCCGTGGTCTTAGCACCGCCAGGAGGGACCCTAGCACCTTTGTGAAAATTCAGGCCAACCCAAAAGGAAGAGCCACAAACTGATAATGCTTGTCCAGAAAGGCGAACCTGACAAACTGGTGATGATCTTTGTGGATAGGAATATGCAGATACGCATCCTTTAGATCCACGGTAGTCATATATTGACCCTCCTGGATCATTGGTAAGATTGTCCGAATGGTCTCCATCTTGAATGATGGGACTCTGAGGAATTTGTTTAGAATTTTGAGATCCAGGATTGGTCTGAAAGTTCCTTCTTTTTTGGGAACCACAAACAGGTTTGAGTAAAACCCCAGTCCTTGTTCTGCAATCGGAACTGGGTGGATCACTCACATTGTAAGTAGATCTTCTACGCAGCGTAAAAACGCCTCTTTCTTTGTCTGGTCTGTAGACAGACGAGAAATGTGGAACCTTCCCCTTGGAGGGGAGTCCTTGAATTCTAGAAGATATATCTGGGTAACAATCTCTAATGCCCAGGGATCGTGAACATCTCTTGCCCAGGCCTGAGCGAAGAGAGTCTGCCCCCTACTAGATCCGGTCCCGGATCGGGGGCTACCCCTTCATGCTGTCTTGGTAACCGCTGCAGGCTTTTTGACCTGTTTACCCTTGTTCCAGCCCTGGTAAGGCTTCAAGGATGCCTTGGGCTGTGAAGCGTTACACTCTTGCTTTGCAGCTGTAGAGGCTGAAGCGGGACCGCTCCTGAAGTTACGAAAGGAACGAAAATTAGCTTTGTTCTTAGCCTTAAAGAGCTTGTCCTGAGGGAGAGCATGGCCCTTTCCCCCGGTGATTTCTGAAATAATCTCTTTCAATTCTGGCCTGAAAAGGGTCTTTCCCTTGAAAGGGATATTTAATCATTTGGATTTTGACGACACATCGGCCGACCATGACTTGAGCCAAAGTGCTCTGCGCGCCATAATGGCGAAACCTGAATTTTTTGCCGCTAACTTAGCCAATTGCAAAGCGGCATCTTTGATAAAATAATTAGCCAGCTTTAGAGCCTTAATTCTATCCATAATTTCGTCATATGAGGTCTCCGTCTGGGGCAACTCCTCCAGGGCCTCAAACCAGAAAGCCGCTGCAGTAGTTACAGGAATAATGCAGGCAATAGGTTGGAGAAGGAAACCTTGTTGATCAAAAATTTTCTTAAGTAAACCTTCTAACTTTTTATCCATAGGATCTTTAAAAGCACAACTGTCTTCAATTGGTATGGTTGTGCGCTTAGCAAGTGAAGAAACAGCCCCCTCTACCTTAGGGACCGTCTGCCACGAGTCCCGCCTGGGGTCAGTTATGGGGAACATTTTCTTAAAAATAGGGGGGGGAACAAAAGGGACACCTGGTCTATCCCACTCCCTAGTAACAATATCCACAACCCTTATGGGGATCGGAAACGCATCAGTGTATACAGGGACCTCTAGGTACTTGTCCATTTTACACAATTTCTCTGGGACCACCATAGGGTCACAATCATCCAGAGTGGCTAATACCTCCCTGAGCAATACGCGGAGGTGTTCCAGTTTAAATTTAAACGCTAATGAATCTGACTCTGCCTGATGAGAAACCTTTCCTGAGTCTGAAATTTCTCCCTCAGACATCAAATCCCTCACCCCCACTTCGGAGTGTTGTGAGGGTACATCAGATAAGGCTACCAAAGCTTCAGACTGCTCATCATCTGTTCTTAAAACAGAGCTATTGCGCTTTGCAGGAAAAACTGGCAGTTTGGATAGAAAGGCCGCAAGGGAATTATCCATGACTGTCGCTAGTTGTTGCAATGTAATAGGGGCAGACGCACTAGAGGTACTAGGCATCGCTTGAGCGGGCGTAACTGGTTGTGACACATGGGGAGAGGTAGGCGCACTATCCTCATTACCTTCAGTCTGAGAATCATCTAGGGCCACACTTTTAAGTGCAACAATATGATCTTTAAAGTGTAGAGACATATTAGTGCAATTGGGACACATTCTGAGAGGGGGTTCCACCATGGCTTCTAAACACATTGAACAAGGATTTTCCTTAGTGTCAGACATGTTTAACAGACTAGTAGTATACACAAGCAGGCTTGGAAAACACTTTAATCAAATAAAAAAAACACAATTTGAAAAAACGTTACTGTGCCTTTAAGAAATAAAAAGAGCACACAATTTTACAAAACAGTGAAAAATGCACCAATCTTTTTGAAATTTTCACAGTATGTACCTAAGGCTTTAATATGATTGCACCACAAGTTTCAGAACGATTAACCCCTTAATGCCCAAACCGGAGCAGCCTAAAGCCAACAACCGGTTAATTAACTACAGCACCTTGCCACAGCTTACTGCTGTAGCCCTACTTGCCCTTAGGGATCAGATTTGGGGGAATAAAGCTTCTTTTAGGCCCTCAATCAGCAGCTGGACCCTCCATGTGAAGCAGCAAGAACAGTCTTTCAATTCTAACTGTGCATCTGAGGCGCGAAATTAGGCCCCTCCCACTCCACTCCGGAGTTGTGAGGCCTACAAAAATCACTTCTAAGTGACTAAATTTATGCCATGTGGATAATAACCCTAGTAAAACACTCCAAAGTGTTTAAAAAAGTGTCTCCAACGAGTATTTCTTAAATAAATAATCGATTGCCCTGCATTAGTGTCAACAACCCTATTTAGCCCTGTTATGTAAGCCTTCAATTCTATACTAAGTCTCAGAACATAGCTTACCCTCCCCACATGGGGATCTTGTCAGTCTTCCAGCATTATCTTAGTCTTGTCTAGAAATAATTGACTGAACATACCTCATTGCAGTCAAGCCTGCAAACTGTTCCCCCCAACTGAAGATTTCTGGTTCTCCTCAGTCCTGTGTGGGAACAGCAGTGGATTTTAGTTACAACATGCTAAAATCATTTTCCTCTCAGCAGAATTCTTCATCACTTTTCTGCTAGAGAGTAAATAGTACAAACCAGTACCATTTAAAAATAACAAACTCTTCATTGAAGATATAAAACTACAATTCTAACACCACATTCACTTTACCCTCCCGTAGAGAGACCCAAGTGCTTAGAGCCGGCAAAGAGAATGACTGGGGGGTGGAGCTAGATGGGGAGCTATATGGACAGCTTTGCTGTGTGCTCTCTTTGCAACTTCCTGTAGGGAATGAGAATATCCCACAAGTAAAGGATGAATCCGTGGACTGGATACACCTTGCAAGAGAAATGAGGCATTTTATTTTTTACACTTGAATGGCCATTTGAAGATGAATATTGTTTTGTGTTAAGTGTAGGGCTAAATAAAAACATCCCCTGGGCCCTGTAGTAAATAAGCTTACAGCAGATAATGATCAAAATATAAACCAGTGACTTGCAACCCCATGAGTCATAAACGGATTAGAATTTCAGAATAATGGGTTGTTAGCTCCGCTTGAATGTTGTCATTTTCTGCCAAATTTAAACCACATATACACTTTAAAATTATACATAGCAATCTGCTAAAAATTCTTAATATAACTGTTAAAAACATAGTAATTTTCACCATGTAATACAATTATATAAAGTCAATTACCAAATTTAAAGGGACAGTCAAAAATTAAACTTTCATGATTCAGATAGGGAATGCAAATTTTAACAACTTTTATCATCAAATTTGCTTTGTTCTTTTGGTATTCTTTGTTGAAATCTAAACCTGGGTAGGTTAATGTGCTAATTTCTAAGCCCTTGAAGGTCACCCCTTTTTTCAATGCATATGGCAGTTTTTCACAGCTAGATGCCCACACGTTCCATGCCCCATAGGCACTTGTTCACTGATCCCTACGGCATGAAACGCGTATGAGGCGGGTGGGCTAAGATCCTCCCATCACCTTGTTTGTTTATTCTTGGATCTACTGTGTTCCATTTTGGTTTTTACACAATAATAAAGATGAACTGCTTTTACATTTAAAACCGTGGTCGGAGTCTTAAGTGCCAGGATCTTGAGTTGATGGGCATTATTAAAGGGACAGTATACACCAATTTTCAAATAACTGCATGTAATAGACACTACTATAAAAAAACAAAACTTATGCTTACCTGATAAATTTCTTTCTTTTGCGATGTACCGAGTCCACGGATTCATCCTAACTTGTGGGATATTGTCCTTCCTGACAGGAAGTAGCAAAGAGAGCACCACAGCAGAGCTGTCTATATAGCTCCCCCCTTAACTCAACACCCCAGCCATTCGACCGAAGGCCAAGGAAGAAAAGGAGAAACTATAAGGTGCAGAGGTGACTGAAGTTTACATAAAAAAAATACTATCTGTCTTGAAGAGACAGGGCGGGCCGTGGACTCAGTACATCGCAAAAGAAAGAAATTTATCAGGTAAGCATAAATTTTGTTTTCTTTTGCAAGATGTACCGAGTCCACGGATTCATCCTAACTTCTGGGATACCAATACCAAAGCTTTAGGACACGGATGAAGGGAGGGACAAGACAGGAACCTAAATGGAAGGCACCACTGCTTGCAAAACCTCTCCCAAAAATAGCCTTCGAAGAAGCAAAAGTATCAAATTTGTAAAATTTGGAAAAGGTATGAAGCGAAGACCAAGTCGCAGCCTTACAAATCTGTTCAACAGAAGCATCATTTTTAAAAGCCCATGTGGAAGCCACTGCTCTAGTGGAGTGAGCTGGAGTGTTCTTTCAGGAGGCTGCTGTCCAGCAGTCTCATAAGCCAAACGGATGATGCTCTTCAGCCGAAAGGAAAGAGAGGTAGCCGTAGCCTTTTGACCTCTACGCTTTCCAGCATAAACAACAAACAAAGAAGATGATTGACGAAAATCTTTGGTTGCCTGCAAATAAAACTTCAAGGCACGAACGACGTCCAAGTTGTGCAACAGACGTTCCTTCTTAGAAGAAGGATTAGGACACAGAGAAGGAACAACAATTTCCTGATTGATATTCCTGTTAGAAACAACCTTAGGGAGGAACCCAGGTTTGGTACGCAAAACCACATTATCAGCATGGAAAACAAGATAAGGCAAGTCACACTGTAATGCAGATAGTTCAGAAACTCTTCGAGCTGAAGAGATAGCAACTAGAAACAGAATTTCCAAGATAAAAGCTTAATATCTATGGAATGTATGGGTTCAAACGGAACCCCCTGAAGAACATTAAGAACTAAATTTAGACTCCATGGCGGAGCAACAGGTTTAAACACAGGCTTGATTCTAACTAAAGCCTGACAAAAAGCCCGACATCAGCCAGACGCTTGTGTAATAGGATAGACAAAGCAGGTATCTGTCCCTTTAGGGAACTAGCTGACAATCCTTTTTCCAATCCTTCTTGAAGAAAGGACAAAATCCTAGGAATCCTGATCTTACTCCATAAGTAGCCTTTGGATTCGCACCAAAAAATAAATTTACGCCATACCTTATGATAGAATTTCCTGGTGACAGGCTTTCGAGCCTGAATCAAGGTATCTATGACCGACTCAGAGAAACCCTGCTTTGATAAAATCAACCTCCAAGCAGTCAGTTGCAGAGAAATTAGATTTGGATGCTTGAACGAACCCTGAATTAGAAGGTCCCGTCACAGTGGCAGAGTCCATGGTGGCAGAGATGACATGTCCACCAGGTCTGCATACCAAGTCCTGCGTGGCCACGCAGGTGCTATCAAAATCACTGAGGCTCTCTCCTGTTTGATTCTGGCAATCAGACGCGGAAGGAGAGGGAAAGGTGGAAACACATAAGCCAGGTTGAACGACCAGGGTACTGCTAGGGCATCTATCAGTACTGCCTGAGGGTCCCTGGACCTGGATCCGTAACAAGGAAGTTTAGTGTTCTGACGAGACGCCATCAGAACCAATTCTGGTGTGCCCCATAGCTGAACCAGTTGAGCAAACACCTCCGGATGGAGCTCCCACTCCCCCGGATGAAAAGTCTGACGACTTAGAAAATCTGCCTCCCAGTTCTCTACCCCTGGGATATAGATTGCTGAAAGATGGCAAGAGTGAGTCTCTGCCCATCGGATTATCCTGGAAACTTCTATCATCGCCAAGAAACTCCTTGCTCCCCCTGATGATTGATTTAAGCTACAGTCGCGATGTTGTCCGGCTGAAACCTGATGAATCCGGCCGAAGCCAGCTGAGGCCACGCCTGAAGAGCATTGAATATCGCTCTTAATTCCAGAATATTTATCGGTAGGAGGGCCTCCTCCTGAGTCCACAAACCCTGTGCTTTCAGGGAATTCCAGACTGCACCCCAGCCCAGGAGGCTGGCGTCCGTCGTCACAATAACCCATGCTGGCCGGCGGAAACACATTCCCCTGGACAGGTGATCCTGTGACAACCACCAAAGAAGAGAGTCTCTGGTCTCTTGATCCAGATTTATCGGAGGAGATAAATCTGCATAATCCCCATTCTACTGTTTGAGCATTCATAGTTGCAGTGGTCTGAGATGCAAGCAACCAAACGGAACTATGTCCATTGACGCTACCATAAGTCCGATTACCTCCATACACTGAGCCACTGACGGCCGAGGAATGGAATGAAGAGCTCGGCAGGTGGTTAAAATCTTTGATTTCCTGACCTCCGTCAGAAAAATTTTCATGTCCACCGAATCTATCAGAGTTCCCAGGAATGGAACTCTTGTAAGAGGAATAAGGTAACTTTTTTCATGTTCACCTTCCACCCATGAGATCTTAGAAAGGCCAACACTAAGTCTGTGTGAGACTTGGGAAGTTGGAAAGTCGACGCTTGAATTAAGATGTCGTCTAGATAAGGCGCCACTGCTATGCCCCGTGACCTTAGGACCGCCAGAAGGGATCCTAGCACCTTTGTGAAGATTCTTGGCGCCGCGGCCAACCCGAAGGGAAGAGCCACAAACTGGTAATGCCTGTCCAGAAAGGCAAACCTGAGGAACTGGTGATGATCTTTGTGGATAGGAATGTGTAGATACGCATCCTTTAGATCCACGGTAGTCATATATTGACCGTCCTGGATCATTGGTAAAATAGTCCAAATGGTCTCCATCTTGAAGGATGGAACTCTTAGGAATTGGTTTAGGATCTTGAGATCTATAATTGTTCTGAAGGTTCCCTCTTTTTTGGGAACCACAAACAGATTGGAGTAGAAACCTTGCCCCTGTTCTGCTTTTGGAACTGGGCAGATCACTCCGATGGTAAAAAGGTCTTCTACACAGCGTAAGAACGCCTCTTTTTTTGTCTGGTTTACAGACAATTGAGAAAGATGGAATCTCCCCCTTGGAGGAGAATCTTTGAAATCTAGGAGATACCCCTGGGTTACAATTTCTATGGCCCAGGAGTCCTAAACGTCTCTTGCCCAGGCCTGAGCAAAGAGAGAGAGTCTGCCCCCTACTAGATCCAGTCCCGGATCGGGGGCTACCCCTTCATGCTGTCTTAGTGGCAGCAGCAGGCTTTTTGGCCTGTTTACCCTTGTTCCAAGCCTGGTTAGGTCTCCAGGGTGGCTTGGATTGAGCAAAGTTCCCCTCTTCCTTTGCAGCCGGGGAAGAGGAAGCGGGACCACCCTTGAAGTTTCGAAAATAACGAAAATTATTTTGTTTGGTCCTTGTCTTATTTGACTTATCTTGAGGGGGGGCATGACCCTTTCCTCCAGTGATGTCTGAAATGATCTCTTTCAGTGCAAGCCCGAATAGGGTCTTACCTTTGAAAGGGATGAAAGCTTAGATATAGATGACACATCGGCCAACCAGGACTTAAGCCATAACGCTCTACGTGCTAAAATGGCAAATACATAATTTATGTAAGAACTTACCTGATAAATTAATTTCTTTCATATTGGCAAGAGTCCATGAGCTAGTGACATATGGGATATACAATCCTACTAGGAGGGGCAAAGTTTCCCAAACCTCAAAATGCCTATAAATACACCCCTCACCACACCCACAATTCAGTTTAACGAATAGCCAAGCAGTGGGGTGATAAAGAAAGGAGTAGAAAGCATCAACAAAGGAAATTTGGAAATAATTGTGCTTTATACAAAAAATCATAACCACCATAAAAAGGGTGGGCCTCATGGACTCTTGCCAATATGAAAGAAATGAATTTATCAGGTAAGTTCTTACATAAATTATGTTTTCTTTCATGTAATTGGCAAGAGTCCATGAGCTAGTGACATATGGGATATCAATACCCAAGATGTGGAGTCTTCCACTCAAGAGTCACTAGAGAGGGAGGGATTCAAAATAAAAACAGCCATATTACGCTGAAAAATTATTCCACAACCCAAAAAAAGATAATTTATGTAAGAACTTACCTGATAAATTCATTTCTTTCATATTAGCAATAGTCCATGAGCTAGTGACGTATGGGATATACATTCCTACCAGGAGGGGCAAAGTTTCCCAAACCTTAAAATGCCTATAAATACACCCCTCACCACACCCACAATTCAGTTTAACGAATAGCCAAGCAAGTGGGGTGATAAGAAAGGTGCGAAAGCATAAAAAAATAAGGAATTGGAATAATTGTGCTTTATACAAAAAAATCATAACCACCACAAAAAAGGGTGGATCTCATGGACTCTTGCTAATATGAAAGAAATGAATTTATCAGGTAAGTTCTTACATAAATTATGTTTTCTTTCATGTAATTAGCAAGAGTCCATGAGCTAGTGACGTATGGGATAGCAGATACCCAAGATGTGGAACTTCCACGCAAGAGTCACTAGAGAGGGAGGGATAAAATAAAGACAGCCAATTCCGCTGAAAATAATCCACAACCCAAATCAAAAAGTTTTAATCTTTATAATGAAAAAAACTGAAATTATAAGCAGACGAATCAAACTGAAACAGCGGCCTGAAGTACTTTTCTACCAAAAACTGCTTCAGAAGAAGAAAACACATCAAAATGGTAGAATTTAGTAAAAGTATGCAAAGAAGACCAAGTGGCCGCTTTGCAAATCTGATCAACAGAAGCTTCATTCCAAAAGGCCCAGGAAGTAGAAACTGACCTAGTAGAATGAGCCGTAATTCTTTGAGGCGGGGACTTACCCGACTCCACATAAGCATGATGAAACAAAGACTTTAACCAAGATGCCAAAGAAATGGCAGAAGCCTTCTGACCTATCTTGGGACCAGAAAAAACAACAAATAGACTAGAAGTCTTTCTAAAATCTTTAGTAGCTTCAACATAATATTTCAAAGCTCTAACTACATCCAAAGAATGTAACAATATTTCTTTAGAATTCTTAGGATTAGGATATAATGAAGGGACAACAATTTCACTACTAATGTTGATAGAATTCACAACCTTAGGAAAAAATTGAAAAGAAGTCCGCAACACCGCCTTATCCTGATGAAAAATCAGAAAATGAGATTCACAAGAAAGAGCAGATAACTCAGAAACTCTTCTAGCAGAAGAGATCGCCAAAAGGAACAATACTTTCAAAGAAAGTAATTTAATGTCCAGAGAATGCATAGGCTCAAACGGAGGAGCCTGTAAAGCTGTCAAAACCAAATTAAGACTCCAAGGAGGAGAGATTGGCTTAATAACCGGTTTGATACGGACCAAAGCCTGTACAAAACAATGAATATCAGGAAGATTAGCAATCTTTCTGTGAAAAAGAACAGAAAGAGCAGATATTTGTCCTTTCAAAGAACTTGCAGACAAACCTTTAGCCAAACCATCCTGAAGAAATTGTAAAATTCTAGGAATTCTGAAAGAATGCCAGGAGAATTTATGAGAAGAACACCAAGAGATGTAAGTCTTCCAAACTCGATAATAAATCTTTCTAGAGACAGATTTCCGAGCCTGTAACATAGTATTAATCACCGAGTCAAAGAAACCTCTATGACTAAGAATTAAGCGTTCAATCTCCATACCTTCAAATGTAATAATTTGAGATCCTGATGGAAAAAAAGGGCCTTGAGATAGAAGGTCTGGCCTTAATGGAAGTGTCCAAGGCTGGCAACTGGCCATCCGAACGAGATCCGCAAACCAAAACCTGTGAGGCCATGCTGGAGCCACCAGCAGTACAAATGAGCGCTCCAATAGAATTTTGGAGATTACTTTCGGAAGAAGAACTAGAGGCGGAAAGATATAAGCAGGATGATAATTCCAAGGAATTGACAACGCATCCACTGCTTCCGCCTGAGGGTCCCGGGATCTGGACAGATACCTGGGAAGTTTCTTGTTTAGATGAGAGGCCATCAGATCTATTTCTGGAAGTCCCCAGATTTGAACAATCTGGAGAAAAACCTCTGGATGAAGAGACCATTCGCCCGGATGTAATGTCTGGCGACTGAGATAATCCGCTTCCCAATTGTCTACACCTGGGATGTGAACTGCAGAAATTAGACAGGAGCTGGATTCCGCCCATACAAGAATCCGAGATACTTCTTTCATAGCTTGAGGACTGTGAGTCCCCCCTTGATGATTGACATATGCCACGGTCGTGACATTGTCTGTTTGAAAACAAACAAATGATTCTCTCTTCAGAAGAGGCCAGTACTGAAGAGCTCTGAAAATCGCACGGAGTTCCAAAATATTGATTGGTAATCTCGCCTCCTGAGATTTCCAAACCCCTTGCGCTGTCAGAGATCCCCAAACCGCTCCCCAACCTGATAGACTCGCATCTGTTGAGATCACAGTCCAGGTTGGACGAACGAAAGAGGCCCCTTGAATTAAATGATGGTGATTCATCCACCACGTTAGAGATTATCGAACATTGGGATTTAAGGATATTATTTGTGATATCCTTGTATAATCCCTGCACCACTGGTTCAGCATACAAAGCTGGAGTGGTCTCGTGTGAAAACGAGCAAAAGGGATCGCGTCCGATGCAGCAGTCATGAGACCTAAAATCTCCATGCATAATGCTACCGAAGGGAACAATTGAGACTAAAGGTTTCGACAGGCTGAAACCAATTTCAGATGTCTCTTTTCTGTCAGAGACAAAGTCATGGACACTGAATCTATTTGGAAACCTAAAAAGGTTACTCTTGTCTGAGGAATCAAGGAACTCTTTGGTAAATTGATCCTCCAACCATGTCTTTGAAGAAACAACACAAGTTGATTCGTATGAGATTCTGCAGAATGTGAAGACTGAGCAAGTACCAAGATGTCGTCCAAATAAGGAAATACCGCAATACCCTGTTCTATGATTACAGAGAGAAGGGCACCGAGAACCTTCAAAAAGATTCTTGGCGCTGTTGCTAGACCAAATGGAAGAGCAAAAAACTGGTAATGCTTGTCTAGAAAAGAGAATCTCAGGAACTGAAAGTGATCTGGATGAATTGGAATATGCAGGTATGCATCCTGTAAATCTATTGTAGACATATAATGCCCTTGCTGAACAAAAGGCAGAATAGTTCTTATAGTTACCATCTTGAATGTTGGTATCCTTACATAACGATTCAATATTTTTAGATCCAGAACCGGTCTGAAAGAATTCTCTTTCTTTGGTACAATGAATAGATTTGAATAAAACCCCAGAACCTGTTCCAGAACTGGAACTGGTATAATTACCCCAGCTAACTCAAGGTCTGAAACACATTTCAGAAACGCCTGAGCTTTTACTGGATTGACTGGAATGCGTGAGAGAAAGAATCTTCTCACAGGCGGTCTTACTTTGAAACCTATTCTGTACCCTTGTGAAACAAGGTTCTGAATCCAAAGATTGTGAACCGAATTGATCGAAACATCTTTGAAAAATCGCAACCTGCCCCCTACCAGCTGTGCTGGAATGAGGGCCGCACCTTCATGCGGATTTAGGGGCTGGTTTTGACTTTCTGGAAGGCTTAGATTTATTCCAGATTGGATAAGGTTTCCAACCGGAAACCGTTCCTTTAGGGGAAGGATCGGGCTTCTACTCCTTCTGACGAAAGGAACGAAAACGATTAGCAGCCCTTTAATTACCTTTAGATTTTTTACCCTGAGGCAAAAAGGCACCCTTTCCACCAGTAACAGTTGAAATTATAGAATACAACTGAGAACCAAACAATTTATTACCTTGGAAAGAGAGAGAAAGCAAAGTTGATTTAGAACTCATATCTACATTCCAGGATTTAAGCCATAAAGCTTGTCTAGCTAAAATAGCTAAAGACATATACCGGACATCAACTCTAATGATATAAAAAATGGTATCACAGACAAAATTATTAGCGTGTTGAAGAAGTTTAACAATGCTATAAGTGTTATGATCTGTTACTTGTTGCGCTGAAGTCTCCAACCAAAAAGTTGAAGCCGCAGCAACATCAGCCAAAGAGATAGCAGGTCTAAGTAGATTACCTGAACATAAATAAGCTTTTCTCAAAAAAGATTCAATTTTCCTATTTAAAGGATCTTTAAACGAAGTTCTATCTGCCGTAGGAATAGCAGTACGTTTAGCAAGAGTAGAGATAGCCCCATCGACTTTAGGGATTTTATCCAAAGAAAAAACATATAAAGCAAAATTATCAAATTCCTTAAAAGACAGTTTCAGGAATGGGAAAGAATGCCAAAATAATAAGCTTCTGGAAACCAGAAGTCATGATAAAAAAATGTTTAAATAAAGTGAGTAAAAGATACGCCCACATTTTTTTGGCACAAAAAAATGTCTGAATACGCATGCGTAACAGAATACAACTTCCGGTGTAACGTCACCGGAAATGACCATTTTTTGCGCCAAAAAAAGTACGCGCCAAAAAATGACGTAAAAAGAAACATTTTCTGCCCCCGCGAGCCTAACAGCACACAGGAAAAAATGGTCAAATGAAAATGTTTCAAGGTAAGAAAAAATAAAGTAATGCATTATCCCAATAATGAAACTGACAGTCTGTAAAGAAAAGGAATACTGAAAACCCTGAATCAAGGCAAATATAAGTTTATAGACATATATTTAGAACTTTACAAATAAAGTGCCCAACCATTAGCGCAGAGTGTCACAAAGAATAAGATTTACTTACCCCAGGACACTCCTCTACATGTAGTAGATAGCCAAACCAGTACTGAAACGAGAATCAGTAGAGGTAAAGGTATATAGAGTATATCGTCGATCTGAAAAGGGAGGTAGGAGAAGAAATCTCTACGACCGATAACAGAGAACCTATGAAATTGATCCCCTAGAGGTAGACCATTGTATTCGAATAGGCAATACTCTCTTCACATCCCTCTGACATTCACTGCACTTCGAGAGGAAAACCGGGCTTCAACCTGTTGCGAAGCGCATATCAACGAAGAATCTTAAGCACAAACTTACTTCACCACCTCCATGGGAGGCAAAGTTTGTAAAACTAAATTGTGGGTGTGGTGAGGGGTGTATTTATAAGCATTTTAAGGTTTGGGAAACTTTGCCCCTCCTGGTAGGAATGTATATCCCATACGTCACTAGCTCATGGACTCTTGCTAATTACATGAAAGAAAATAAGTTTATTTTCATTTTTGAAAGAAAAAATCTTAAATCAAAGCAGAAGAATCAAACTGAAACAGCTGCCTGAAGAACTTTTCTACCAAAAACTGCTTCCGAAGAAGCAAATACATCAAAACGGTAGAATTTAGTAAATGTATGCAAAGAGTACCAAGTCGCCGCTTTGCAAATCTGATCAACTGAAGCTTCATTCTTAAAGGCCCACAAAGTGGAGACTGATCTAGTAGAATGAGCTGTAATTCTTTGAGGCGGGGCCTGACCCGACTCCAAATAAGCTTGATGAATCAAAAGCTTCAACCAAGAAGCCAAGGAAATAGCAGAAGCCTTCTGACCTTTCCTAGGACCAGAAAATAAAACAAATAGACTGGAAGTCTTCCTGAAATCTTTTGTAGCTTCCACATAATATTTCAAAGCTCTTACCATATCCAAAGAATGTAAGGATCTCTTCCAAAGAATTCTTAGGATTAGGACATAAGGAAGGGACAACAATTTCTCTACTAATGTTGTTAGAATTCACAACCTTAGGTAAAAATTGAAAAGAAGTCCACAAAACTGCCTTATCCTGATGAAAAAAACAGAAAAGGAGACTCACAAGAAAGAGCAGATAGCTCAGAAACTCTTCTAGCAGAAGAGATAGCCTAAAAGGAACAACACTTTCCAAGAAAGTAGTTTAATGTCCAAAGAATGCATAGGCTCAAATGGAGGAGCCTGTAAAGCCTTCAGAACCAAATTAAGACTCCAAGGAGGAGAAATTGATTTAATGACAGGCTAATACGAACTAAAGCCTGTACAAAACAGTGAAAATCAGGAAGTATAGCAATCTTTCTGTGAAATAAAACAGAAAGAGCTGAGATTTGACCTTTCAAGGAACTTGCAGACAAACCCTTATCCAGACCAGCCTGAAGAAACTGTAAAATTCTAGGAATTCTAAAAGAATGCCAGGAGAATTTATGAGAAGAACACCATGAAACGTAAGTCTTCCAAACTCTATAATAAATCTTTCTAGAGACCGATTTACGAGCTTGTAACATAGTATTAATCACAGAGTCAGAGAAACCTCTATGACTTAGAACTAAGCGTTCAATTTCCATACCTTCAAATTTAATGATTTGAGATCCTGATGGAAAAAACGGACCTTGAGATAGTAAGTCCGGCCGTAACGGAAGTTGCCAAGGCGGGAAACTGGACATCCGAACCAGATCCGCATACCAAAACCTGTGTGGCCATGCTGGAGCCACCAGCAACACAAAAGACTGTTCCATGATGATTTTGGAGATCACTCTTGGAAGGAGAACTAGAGGCGGGAAGATGTAAGCAGGATGGTAACACCAAGGAAGTGTCAGTGCATCCACTGCTTCCGCCTGAACATCCCTGGACAGGTATCTGGGAAGTTTCTTGTTTAGATGAGAGGCAATGAGATCTATCTCTGGAAGACCCCACATCTGAACAATCTGAGAAAACACATCTGGATGGAGACACAACTCCCCTGGATGTAAAGTCTGGAAGCTGAGATAATCCGCTTCCCAAGTATCTACACCTGGGATATGCACCGCAGAGATTAGACAGGAGCTGGATTCCACCAAGTATACGAGATACTTCTTTCATAGCTTGGGGACTGTGAGTCCTACCCTGATGATTGACATATGCCACTGTTGTGATATTGTCTGTCTGAAAACAATGAACGGTTCTCTCTTTAACAGAGGCCAAAACGGAAGAGCTCTGAGAATTGCACGGAGTTCTAAAATATTTATTGGTAATCTCGCCTCTTGAGATTTCCAAACCCCTTGTGCTGTCAGAGATCCCCAAACAGCTCCCCAACCTGAGAGACTCGCATCTGTTGTGATCACAGTCCAGGTTGGCCGAACAAAAGAAGCCCCTTGAATTAAACTATGGTGATCTATCCACCATGTCAGAGAGTGTCGTACATTGGGATTTAAGGATATTAATTGTGATATCTTTGTATAATCCCTACACCATTGATTCAGCATACAAAGCTGAAGAGGTCTCATGTAAAAACGAGCAAAGGGGATCGCGTCCGATGCTGCAGTAATGAGACCTAAAACTTCCATGCACATAGCCACTGAAGGGAATGACTGAGACTGAAGGTGCCGGCAGGCTGCAACCAATTTTAAACGTCTCTTGTCTGTTAGAGACAGAGTCATGGACACAATCTATCTGGAAGCCTAAAAGGTGACCCTTGTCCGAGGAATCAAGAAACTCTTTGGTAAATTGATCCTTCAACCATGTTTCCGAAGAAACAACACTAGTTGATTCGTGTGAGATTCTGCAGAACGTAAAGACTGAGCTAGTACCAAGATATCGTCCAAATAAGGAAACACCGCAATACCCTGTTCTCTGATTACAGAGAGTAGGGCACCCAGAACCTTTGAAAAGATTCTTGGAGCTGTTGCTAGGCCAAATGGAAGAGCAACAAATTGGTAATGCTGGTCTAGAAAAAAGAATCTCAGAAACTCATAATGTTCTGGATGAATCGGAATATGAAGGTATGCATCCTGCAAGTCTATTGTGGACATATAATGTCCTTGCTGAACAAAAGGCAGAATAGTCCTTATAGTCATCATCTTGAAAGTTGGTACTCTTACATAACGATTCAAAATTTTCAGATCCAGAACTGGTCTAAATAAATTTTCCTTCTTTGGGACAATGAATAGATTTGAATAAAACCCCAAACCTTGTTCCAGAGGAACTGGCATGATTACCCCTGAAGACTCCAGGTCTGAAACACACTTCAGGAAAGCCTGAGCTTTTACTGGATTTACTGGGATACGTGAGAGAAAAAATCTTCTCACAGGAGGTCTTACTCTGAATCCTATTTGATACCTTTGAGAGAGACAATGCTCTGAATCCATTGATTTTGGACAGATTTTATCCAAATATCCTTTAAAAACCTTAATCTGCCCCCTACCAGCTGAGCTGGAATGAGGGCCGCACCTTCATGCGGACTTAGGGGCGGACTTTGATTTCCTAAAAGGCTTGGAATTATTCCAATTTGAGGAAGGCTTCCAATTGGAGGCAGATTCCTTGGGGGAAGGATTTAATTTTTTGTTCCTTATTCTGACGAAAGGAACGAAAACAGTTAGAAGCCTTAGATTTACCCTTAGGTTTTTTATCCTGAGGCAGAAAAAACTCCCTTTCCCCCAGTAACAGTTGAAATAATAGATTCCAACTGGGACCCAAATAAATTATTACCTTGGAAAGAGATAGTAATCTAGAATTAGATGTCATATCAGCATTCCAGGATTTAAGCCACAAAGCTCGTCTAGCTAAAATAGCTAAAGACATGGATCTAACATCAATTTTGATAATATCAAAAATAGCATCATAAATAAAATGATTAGCATATTGCAGTAAGCGAATAATGCTAGATAAGTCAGAATCCAATTCCTGTTGCGCTAAATTCTCCAACCAGAAAGTTGATGCAGCCGCAACATCAGCCAAAGAAATTGCAGGTCTAAGAAGATGACCTGAATATAAATAGGCCTTCCTTAGATAAGATTCAAGCTTCCTATCTAAAGGATCCTTAAAGGAAGTACTATCTTCCATAGGAATAGTGGTACGTTTAGAAAGAGTAGAAATAGCCCCATCAACTTTGGGGATCTCTTCCCAAAACTCTATAGATTTTGCTGGTAAAAGATACAATTTTTTTAAACCTTGAAGAAGGAATAAAAGAAGTACCTGGCTTATTCCAATCCTTTAGAAATCATATCAGAAATAGCCTCAGGAATAGGAAAAACCCCTGGAGAAACCACAGGAGGTTTAAAAACAGCATTTAAACGTTTATTAGACTGAACGTCAAGAGGACTGGTTACCTCAAAATCCAAAGTAATTAACACTTCTTTTAATAAAGAACGCATATACTCTATTTTAAATAAATAAGTAGATTTGTCAGTGTCAATGTCTGAGGAAGGATCTTCTGAATCATATAGATCCTCATCAGAGGAGGATAAATTATGTTGTTGTTCATTTGAAATTTCATCAACTAAATGAGAAGTTTTAAAAGACATTTTACGTTTATTTGAAGGTGGAAATGCAGACAAAACCTTCAAAATAGAATCAGAAACAAATTCTTTAAAATGTACTATTACTAATGGATACACTATCTGCATGTAAAAGTTTATCATGATAACTATTACAATTGACATTAGGCGAGATAAATTCTACAATTTTACAATAAATGCACTTAGCTTTGGTTGAACCGATGTCAGTAGAAGCTTCTGAAGCAGGATCATGTTGAGACATCTTGCAAAATGTAAGATAAAAAACTACATATAAAACAAAATTATCTATTTCCTTATATGACAGTTTCAGAAATGGGAAAAAATCCAAATAGCATAGCCCTCTGATAGAAAAAAATCAAGAGGCAAACATCAATGGGGTATTGAAATAATAAAAAAGTTTGGCGCCAAGTATAACGCACAACGTAACTAAACTTTTTTGGAGCCAAAAAAATAACCGGAAATGACACACTTGCGTCACTAACGACGCAACAGTGTGAAAGGTCTCGGTGTCAAGTATGACGCCGGAAGAGACGAACTTGCGTCATAGACGTACTTTTTCACGGCAAAATAATTTTCGCGCCAAAAATGACGCAATAAAGTTAAGCATTTGTCGCACCCGCGGGCCTATACCGCCCGCAATTTTGTAAGTAGTAGTCAATTGAAAAAAATACTAAACCCCAGGTAAGAAATAAATTTCATATTTAAAAGATGTTTATATTCCCCAAATATGAAACTGACAGTCTGCAGAAGGAAATACATGAACCTGACTCATGGCAAACATAAGTACAATACATATATTTAGAACTTTATATAAATGCATAAAGTGCCAAACCATAGCTGAGGTGTCTTAAGAAAATAAAAACATACTTACCAAAAGACACCCATCCACATATAGCAGATAGCCAAACCAGTACTAAAACAGTTATTAGTAGAGGTAATGGTAAATTGAGAGTATATCGTCGATCTGAAAAGGGAGGTAGGAGATGAATCTCTACGACCGATAACAGAGAACCTATGAAATAGACCCCCATTAGGGAAATCATCGTATTCAATAAGTGATACTCCCTTCACGTCCCTCTCACATTCGCTGTACTCAGAGGAATCGGGCTTCAACAATGCTGAGAAGCGCATATCAACTTAGAAATCTTAGCACAAACTTACTTCACCACCTCCATAGGAGGCAAAGTTTGAAAAACTGAATTGTGGGTGTGGTGAGGGGTGTATTTATAGGCATTTTGAGGTTTGGGAAACTTTGCCCCTCCTGGTAGGATTGTATATCCCATATGTCACTAGCTCATGGACTCTTGCCAATTACATGAAAGAAACCTGAATTATTTGCCGCTAATTTAGCAAGATGAAAAGCGGCATCTGTAATGAAAGAATTAGAGAATTTAAGAGCCTTAATTATGTCTAGAAAATCATCTAGTGGGGTCTCCATCTGAAGAGCCTCTTCTAGAGCCTCAAACCAAAATGCAGCTGCAGTGGTTACAGGAACAATGCACGCTATAGGTTGAAGAAGAAAACCTTGATGAACAAAAATTTTCTTTAGGAGACCCTCTAATTTTTTATCCATAGGATCAATGAAAGCACAACTGTCTTCAATAGGTATAGTTGTACGCTTAGCTAGAGTAAAAATAGCTCCCTCCACCTTAGGGACCGTCTGCCATGAGTCGTTTATGGTGTCAGATATGGGAAACATTTTCTTAAAAACAGGAGGGGGAGCGAACAGAATACCTGGTCTATCCCACTCCTTAGTAACAATGTCCGAAATCCTCTTAGGAACCGGAAAAACATCAGTGTAAACAGGAACCTCTAAATATTTGTCCATTTTACACAATTTCTCTGGAACTACAATAGGGTTACAATCATCCAGAGTCGCTAAAACCTCCCTGAGCAATAAACGGAGGTGCTCTAGCTTAAATTTAAATGCCGTCATATCTGAATCAGTCTGAGGGAACATCTTTCCAGAATCAGAAATCTCTCCCTCAGATAGTAAATCCCTCATCCCTACTTCAGAACATTGTGAGGGAATATCGGATACGACTACTAAAGCATCAGAAGGCTCAGCATTTAATCTTAACCCAGAGCTACTGCGCTTTCCTTGCAACCCTGGCAGCTTAGATAAAATCTGTGAGGGTAGTATTCATAACTGAGGCCATATCTTGCAAGGTGAAAGAATTAGACGCACTAGAAGTACTTGGCGTCGCTTGTGCGGGCGTTACTGGTTGTGACACTTGGGGAGAACTAGCTGGCAAAACCTGATTTCCCTCTGTCTGAGAATCACCTAATGCCAAACTTTTATAAGTCAAAATATGCTGTTTGCAATTTATAGACATATCAGTACAAGTGGGACACATTCTAAGAGGGGGTTCCACAATAGCTTCTAAACAAATTGAACAATGAGTTTCCTCAATGTCAGACATGTTTAACAGGCTAGTAATGAGGCAAGCAAGCTTGGAAAACACTTTATTTAATGAAAAAAATACAATTTGCAAAAACGGTACTGTGCCTTTAAGAGAAAAAAACATAATTTATGCTTACCTGATAAATTCCTTTCTTCTGTAGTGTGATCAGTCCACGGGTTATCATTACTTCTGGGATATTACTCCTCCCCAACAGGAAGTGCAAGAGGATTCACCCAGCAGAGCTGCATATAGCTCCTCCCCTCTACGTCACTCCCAGTCATTCGACCAAGGACCAACGAGAAAGGAAAAGCCAAGGGTGAAGTGGTGACTGGAGTATAAATTAAAAAATATTTACCTGCCTTAAAAACAGGGCGGGCCGTGGACTGATCACACTACAGAAGAAAGGAATTTATCAGGTAAGCATAAATTATGTTTTCTTCTGTTAAGTGTGATCTGTCCACGGGTCATCATTACTTCTGGGATACCAATACCAAAGCAAAAGTACACGGATGACGGGAGGGATAGGCAGGCTCTTTATACAGAAGGAACCACTGCCTGAAGAACCTTTCTCCCAAAAATAGCCTCCGATGAAGCAAAAGTGTCAAATTTGTAAAATTTGGAAAAAGTATGAAGCGAAGACCAAGTTGCAGCCTTGCAAATCTGTTCAACAGAGGCCTCATTCTTGAAGGCCCAAGTGGAAGCCACAGCTCTAGTAGAATGAGCTGTAATTCTTTCAGGAGGCTGCTGTCCAGCAGTCTCATACTACGAAGCCAAAAAGAAAGAGAGGTAGCGGAAGCTTTTTGACCTCTCCTCTGCCCAGAGTAAATGACAAACAGAGAAGACGTTTGTCGAAATTCCTTAGTTGCCTGTAAGTAAAATTTTAGAGCACGGACTACATCCAGGTTGTGCAGTAGACGTTCCTTCTTTGAAGAAGGATTTGGGCATAAAGAAGGAACAACAATCTCTTGATTGATATTCCTGTTAGTAACTACCTTAGGTAAGAACCCAGGTTTAGTACGCAGGACTACCTTATCCGAATGAAAAATCAAATAAGGAGAATCACAATGTAAGGCTGATAATTCAGAGACTCTTCGAGCCGAGGAAATAGCCATTAAAAATAGAACTTTCCAAGATAACAACTTTATATCAATGGAATGAAGGGGTTCAAACAGAACGCCCTGTAAAACATTAAGAACAAGGTTTAAACTCCATGGTGGAGCAACAGTTTTAAACACAGGCTTAATTCTGGCCAAAGCCTGACAAAAAGCCTGGACGTCAGGAACTTCTGACAGACGTTTGTGTAACAGAATGGACAGAGCTGAGATCTGTCCCTTTAATGAACTAGCAGATAAACCCTTTTCTAAACCTTCTTGTAGAAAAGACAATATCCTAGGAATCCTAACCTTACTCCAAGAGTAACCTTTGGATTCACACCAATATAGGTATTTACGCCATATCTTATGGTAAATCTTTCTGGTAACAGGTTTCCTAGCCTGTATTAAGGTATCAATAACTGACTCAGAAAATCCACGTCTTGATAAAATCAAGCGTTCAATTTCCAAGCAGTCAGCTTCAGAGAAGTTAGATTTTGATGTTTGAAGGGACCCTGTATCAGAAGGTCCTGTTTCAGAGGTAGAGACCAAGGTGGACAGGATGACATGTCCACCAGGTCTGCATACCAAGTCCTGCGTGGCCACGCAGGTGCTATTAGAATCACTGATGCTCTCTCTTGTTTGATTCTGGCAATCAATCGAGGAAGCAACGGGAAGGGTGGAAACACGTAAGCCATCCTGAAGTCCCAAGGTGATGTCAGAGCATCTATCAGGACTGCTCCTGGATCCCTGGATCTGGACCCGTAACGAGGAAGCTTGGCGTTCTGTCGAGACGCCATGAGATCTATCTCTGGTTTGCCCCAACGTTGAAGTATTTGGGCAAAGACCTCCGGATGAAGTTCCCACTCCCCCGGATGAAAAGTCTGACGACTTAAGAAATCCGCCTCCCAGTTCTCCACTCCCGGGATGTGGATTGCTGACAGGTGGCAAGAGTGAGACTCTGCCCAGCAAATTATCTTTGATACTTCCATCATAGCTAGGGAGCTTCTTGTCCCTCCCTGATGGTTGATGTAAGCTACAGTCGTGATGTTGTCCGACTGAAACCTGATGAACCCCCGAGTTGTCAACTGGGGCCAAGCCAGGAGGGCATTGAGAACTGCTCTCAATTCCAGAATGTTTATTGGCAGGAGACTCTCCTCCTGACTCCATTGTCCCTGAGCCTTCAGAGAATTCCAGACGGCACCCCAACCTAGAAGGCTGGCGTCTGTTGTTACAATTGTCCAGTCTGGTCTGCTGAATGGCATCCCCCTGGACAGATGTGGCCGAGAAAGCCACCATAGAAGAGAATTTCTGGTCTCTTGATCCAGATTCAGAGAAGGGGATAAGTCTGAGTAATCCCCATTCCACTGACTTAGCATGCACAGTTGCAGTGGTCTGAGGTGTAAGCGTGCAAAGGGTACTATGTCCATTGCCGCTACCATTAAGCCGATTACCTCCATGCATTGAGCCACTGACGGGTGTTGAATGGAATGAAGGGTGCGGCAAGCACTTTGAAGTCTTGTTAGCCTGTCCTCTGTCAGGTAAATCTTCATTTCTACAGAATCTATAAGAGTCCCCAGGAAGGGAACTCTTGTGAGTGGAACGAGTGAACTTTTCTTTTCGTTCACCTTCCATCCATGTGACCTTAGAAATGCCAGCACTAACTCTGTATGAGACATGGCAGTTTGAAAGCTTGAAGCTTGTATCAGAATGTCGTCTAGGTATGGAGCTACCGAGATTCCCCGCGGTCTTAGTACCGCCAGAAGAGCACCCAGAACCTTTGTGAAGATTCTTGGAGCTGTAGCCAATCCGAATGGAAGAGCCACAAACTGGTAATGCCTGTCTAGGAAGGCAAACCTTAGGTACCGATAATGATCTTTGTGAATCGGTATGTGAAGGTAAGCATCTTTTAAATCTACAGTGGTCATGTATTGACCCTCTTGGATCATAGGTAAAATTGTCCGAATAGTCTCCATCTTGAACGATGGAACTCTTAGGAATTTGTTTAGGATCTTTAAGTCCAGGATTGGTCTGAAAGTTCCCTCTTTTTTGGGAACCACAAACAGATTTGAGTAAAACCCCTGTCCCTGTTCCGATCGTGGAACTGGATGGATTACTCCCATTAACAAGAGCTCTTGTACGCAGCGTAGAAACGCCTCTTTCTTTGTCTGGATTGTTGACAATCTTGACAGATGAAATCTCTCTCTTGGAGGAGAGTATTTGAAGTCCAGAAGGTATCCCTGAGATATTATCTCTAGCGCCCAGGGATCCTGAACATCTCTTGCCCAAGCCTGGGCGAAGAGAGAAAGTCTGCCCCCCACTAGATCCGATCCCGGATCGGGGGCCCTCAATTCATGCTGTTTTAGGGGCAGCAGCAGGTTTCCTAGTCTGCTTGCCCTTGTTCCAGGACTGGTTAGGTTTCCAGCCTTGTCTGTAGCGAGCAACAGCTCCTTCCTGTTTTGGTGCAGAGGAAGTTGATGCTGCTCCTGCTTTGAAATTACGAAAGGAACGAAAATTAGACTGTCTAGTCTTGGCTTTGGCTTTGTCCTGAGGCAGGGCATGGCCTTTACCTCCTGTAATGTCAGCGATAATCTCTTTCAACCCGGGCCCGAATAAGGTCTGCCCTTTGAAAGGTATATTAAGCAATTTAGACTTAGAAGTAACATCAGCTGACCAGGATTTTAGCCACAGCGCCCTGCGTGCCTGAATGGCGAATCCTGAATTCTTCGCCGTAAGTTTAGTAAGATGTACTACGGCCTCCGAAATGAATGAATTAGCTAGTTTAAGGACTCTAAGCCTGTCCGTAATGTCGTCCAGAGTAGCTGAACCAATGTTCTCTTCCAGAGACTCAATCCAGAATGCCGCTGCAGCCGTGATCGGCGCAATGCATGCAAGGGGTTGCAATATAAAACCTTGTTGAACAAACATTTTCTTAAGGTAACCCTCTAACTTTTTATCCATTGGATCTGAAAAAGCACAGCTATCCTCCACCGGGATAGTGGTACGCTTAGCTAAGGTAGAAACTGCTCCCTCCACCTTAGGGACCGTTTGCCATAAGTCCCTTGTGGTGGCGTCTATTGGAAACATTTTTCTAAATATCGGAGGGGGTGAGAACGGCACACCGGGTCTATCCCACTCCTTAGTAACAATTTCAGTAAGTCTCTTAGGTATAGGAAAAACCTCAGTACTCGTCGGTACCGCAAAATATTTATCCAACCTACACATTTTCTCTGGTATTGCAACTGTGTTACAATCATTCAGAGCTGCTAACACCTCCCCTAGTAATACACGGAGGTTTTCCAGTTTAAATTTAAAATTTGAAATATCTGAATCCAGTCTGTTTGGATCAGAACCGTCACCCACAGAATGAAGTTCTCCGTCCTCATGTTCTGCCACCTGTGACGCAGTGTCTGACATGGCCCTAATATTATCAGCGCACTCTGTTCTCACCCCAGAGTGATCACGCTTACCTCTTAGTTCTGGTAATTTAGCCAAAACCTCAGACATAACAGTAGCCATATCCTGTAATGTGATTTGTAATGGCCGCCCAGATGTACTCGGCGCTACAATATCACGCACCTCCCTCTGAGCGGGAGATGTAGGTACTGACACGTGAGGCGAGTTAGTCGGCATAACTCTCCCCTCGTTGTTTGGTGAAATTTGTTCAATTTGTACAGATTGACTTTTATTTAAAGTAGCATCAATACAGTTAGTACATAAATTTCTATTGGGCTCCACTTTGGCATTGCAACAAATGACACAGGTATCATCCTCTGAATCAGACATGTTTAACACACTAGCAAATAAACTTGCAACTTGGAAATACAATTCAATTAGAATAATATTAAAACGTACTGTGCCTTTAAGAAGCACAGAAGATCTATGACAGTTGAAAATTAATAAATTGAAACAGTTATAGCCTCAATCCTTGTAAACAACACAACTTTAGCAAAGGTTTAATCCCATTAGCAAAGATAACAAATTCTGAAAGCAGGAAACAAATTACAGAAAAAACGTTTTTTTATCTCAGTCAAACTATAATTCTCACAGCTCTGCTGAGAGAAATTACCTCCCTCAAAATAAGTTTTGAAGACCCCTGAGCTCTGTAGAGATGAACCGGATCATGCAGGGAATACAATGAGTTGCTGACTGAAATATTTGATGCATAGTAAAAGTGCCAAAAAACGGCCCCTCCCCCTCACAACACAGCAGTGAGGGAGAACAGAAACTGTCAGAAAAACAGATTAAGCAACTGCCAAGTGGAAAAATAGTGCCCAAACATTTATTCACACAGTACCTCAGCAAATGAAAACGATTTTACATTCCAGCAAAAACGTTAAACATAATCTCTAGTTATTAAACAGCTTTATGTATTTCTTACAGTGTAATTCTAGTGAAGTACCATTCCCCAGAATACTGAAGTGTAAAGTATACATACATGACATTATATCGGTATGGCAGGATTTTCTCATCAATTCCATTGTCAGAAAATAAAAACTGCTACATACCTCTATGCAGATTCATCTGCCCGCTGTCCCCTGATCTGAAGTTTACCTCACTCCTCAGATGGCCGAGAACAGCAATATGATCTTAACTACTCCGGCTAAAATCATAGCAAAACTCTGGTAGATTCTTCTTCAAACTCTGCCAGAGAGGTAATAACACACTCCGGTGCTATTTTAAAATAACAAACTTTTGATTGAAGATATAAAACTAAGTATAATCACCATAGTCCTCTCACACATCCTATCTAGTCGTTGGGTGCAAGAGAATGACTGGGAGTGACGTAGAGGGGAGGAGCTATATGCAGCTCTGCTGGGTGAATCCTCTTGCACTTCCTGTTGGGGAGGAGTAATATCCCAGAAGTAATGATGACCCGTGGACTGATCACACTTAACAGAAGAAAAGGCATACACAAACTGCAAAACAACTCCAAAATTTCCGAAATTTTTACAGTATACCTCTCAAGCTTTAGTAAGATTGCACCACAAATATTAAGGCAATTAACCCTTAAATGAGAAAACCGGATTAAAAAGAGTTAAAAACCCAGTAAAACCCTTGTCAGTACCCTGCCACAGCTCTGCTGTGGCGCCTACCTGCCCTCAAGGATCAAAAATGCGGAAATGAAGCTTAGATTATGCCCTTAGAAGTGCTTCAGGACCCTTATGTTGTGGCTTGCTGCTTGCCTATGCAAAATAAATGCGCAACGGTGGTGCGAAAATAGGCCCCGCCCCTCTCTACCAGATGTTGCTGGGCCCTAAACAGAAGTTACAAAACGAACCTTGAGCCATGTGGGTTATAAAAAACCCCAAATAAGCCAAGTGAACCCTCCAAACAGAAGTCCCAAATAAAATAAACATAGTACTCCCAGACACACAAACGTTTGTTCCTAATATAACATACAAACTGAGTGCCCATAAAATTAGCCCTATATGCAAGCTAGTAAAACCCTTCTAACACTAGGATTACTGCTTACCCTTCCCCTAATGGGGATACTTTCAGCCTTTCTGTAGTTATCCAAGTCTCTGCAGAAAAAAAGGGCTGAACATACCTCATTGCTGTATAGCCAGAACCGTTCCTCACACTGAAGTTTTCCTGTACTCCTCAGCTTCTGTGGGAACAGTAGTGGACCTTAGTTACAAATGCTAAGATCATCATCCTCCAGGCAGAAATCTTCATCTATTTCCTGCCTGAGAGTAAATAGTACACACCGGTAACATTTAAAAATAACAAACTCTTGATTGAAGATAAAATAAAAACTAACAGTTTAACACCTCTTATCTTTACCCTTCCTGCTTAGAGCCAGCAAAGAGAATGACTGGGGGTGGAGTTAAGGGGGTAGCTATATAGACAGCTCTGCTGTGGTGCTCTCTTTGCTACTAACTGTCAGGAAGGACAATATCCCACAAGTTAGGATGAATCCGTGGACTCGGTACATCTTGCAAAAGAAATAATATGCACAGATACCGATATAAAAATCCAGCTACAGCATATCTTGTCCGCCAGACATTGATAATTCGGCTTATTCAATGATAAGAGTAGCTGAAATTCAAAGAATGTGTGTGGATTGCTATTTGTAAGCCTTGTCTAATAAGTTATGGGCTAAAACAAATAGTTGTGCATAGGCATAAATAACTATTTTATTAGGTTCAAAACCCACCTCTAGAGCAGGGTGAGACAAAAAGCAATGCCTCTGAGCACAATATACATTAGAAGAAAAATGTATGGTAAGGATGTTGATAAAATGTAACCTTTATTGTAGCTACTTAAAAACATTGCACTACAGCTGCTATTGCTTCTGTAAAACGTTATTCACTTATACAGTATATACTACTATTCTATCAATACAAGTCTAAGCAATAGAACCAGTAGTGCAGGGTTTTAAATCTTGGTTGGGCAGCAAACAGCGTATCTCTTTTCTTCTGCTTGGTTAAATTTTATCAACATCCTTACCATACGTTTATCTTCTCATGTACATTGTGCTCAGAGGCATTGCTTTTTGTCTCACCCTGCTCTAAAGGTGGGTTTTGAACCTAATAAAATTGCTAAAATCGGCCTCTGAATGTCTATCAACTGTAATATACAAAGTGAATTCATGAGCCACAATAATAATGTAAATAAGCACACGTATTACCACTGCTGAGACCCAGAAACCAGATCAATAAAATGGCTGCTTTCTAACGGTATCATTAGAGGTGATCATAATTAACTAAAAAGACGTCGTCTAACATAAATGAGGGAGCGAGCTGAGTCATGAGCATGGTCTGTGGTTATAATGGGAAATCAATTGGAATCATCATCAATCAATCATTCAAAAACAGAGAAACCTTTTAATTGCCCTGAGAAAAATATTATAGAGTTGTATATTTTTCTTTATTGTTAATATTACACAGATATTATTTAGCATTTTCTTAGACATCAACAAGAAAAACAGCAGCCAGCAATAACCTATTGCAACTGATTTTCAATGTTAAAGAACTATTTTTTCTTTCATGATTCAGAGAAAACATACCATTGTAAACAACTTCTTTCCAATTTATTTCTATGATTTAATGTGTTTCATTCTCATTGTATACTTTGTTGAAAAGTATGCCTAGGTAGGCTCAGAAGCTGATGATTGGTAGTGCTGCACGTATATGCCTCTTATATGCATTACTGCTCCTTCAGCATAGAATACCAAGAAAATAAAGCAAAATTAGATAGTAGAAGTAAACTGGAAAGTTGTTTAAAATTGTATGTTCTGCCTAAATCATGAACATTTATATATTTTATTTTTTTTGGGGGGGGGGTTCATGTTCCTTTAAAGAATAATTCACTCTTCACCAAAATATATCAAAAGAATGTATATATATATATATATATATATATATATATATATATATATATATATTATGTTTGTGTATATGTATATATATATATATATATATATATATATATATATATATATATATATATTTATAATTTTTAAAAGGGACAGTCAACACCAGAATTTTTGTTGTTTAAAAAGAGAGATAATCCCTTGATTACCCATTCCCCAGTTTTGCATAACCAACACAGTTATAATAATACACTTTTTACCTCTGTAATTACCTTGTATCTAAGCATCTGCAGACTGCCCCCTTATTTCAGTTCTTTTGACAGACTTGCATTTTAGCCAATCAGTGCTCACTCCTAGGTAACTTCACGTGCGTGAGCTCAATGTTATCTATATGAAACACATGAACTAACACCCTCTAGGGGTGAAAAACTGTCAAAATGCATTCAGATTAGAGGCGGCCATCAAGGTCTAAGAAATTAGCATATGAACCTCCTAGGTTTAGTTTTCAACCAAGAATACCATGAGAACAAAGCAAAAGTGGTAACAAAAGTAAATTGGAAAGTTGTTTAAAATTACATGCCCTACCTAAATCATGAAAGTTTATTTTGGACTTGACTGTCCCTTTAAATTGACACCACACACCAAAAAAACTGGGTTAGTTTTAAAAAGTATCAGACACATGAGCCAGTATTATGTTTCATCTAAACAAAATAATTGGTTTAAAAACCTCATTTATGCTTACCAGATAAATTCCTTTCCTTCCAGATAGGGAGAGTCCATGGCTTTATTCCTTCCTGTTAGGAATGCAACACCTGGCCACCAGGAGGCAAAGACACCCCAGCCAAAGGCTTGAATATAACTCACACTTCCTCATTACCCCAGTCATTCTGCAGAGGGAACAAGGAAAAGTAGAAGAAACATTAGGGTATAAATGGTGCCAGAAGAATAAAATAAATAATAGGGGACCGCCCATAGACAAGAAAAAATGGGTGAGGGCCTTGGACTCTCCCTATCCGTAAGGAAAGGAATTTATCTGGTAAGAATAAATTATGTTTTTCTTCCTAAGATATGGAGAGTCCATGGCTTAATTCCTTACTGTTGGGAAAACTATACCCAAGCTCCAGAGGACACTGAATGAATAACGTGAGGGAACAAAAAGAAAGAGGCGGACCCTATTCTGAGGGCACCACAGCCAGCAAAACTTTTCTCTCGAAAGCTGCTTCAACCGAAGTAAGCGTTCCTTCCATGAAGAAGGATTAGGACACAAGGAAGAATCTACTATCTCCTGATTGATGTTGTGAACCGACACAATCTTAGGAAGAAAACCTTATTTAGTATGTAAAACGGCCTTATTTGCATGGAAAATCAGATAAGGGGGCTCACATTGCAAAGCAGAGATCTCAGAAACTCTGCACACAGAGGCAATAGCCAATAAAAAGAGAACCTTCCAAGATAACAATTTAATGTCAACAGAACCTGTTGCAAAACCCGAAGAACAAGATTTAGGCTCCAAGGAGGAGCCCCAGATCTAAACAAAGGTCTAATCATAAGCAGAGCCTTAACAAAGGACTGCACGTCTAGAAGCTCAGCCAGTCTCTGTGCAATAAAACCGACAGGGTCGAAATCTGACCCCTCAGGGAACTAGCAGAAAGGCCCTTCTCCAGCCCATTCTGGAGAAAAGATAAGATCTTGGCAACCTTAACTCTGTGCCAGGAAAAACCACACTCATCACACCAAAATAAGTAGGTCCTCCACACCTTGTGGTAGATACGCCGAGTAACTGGTTTATGAGCTTGAATGATAGTATCAATGACACTCTCAGAGAAACATCTCTTGGCTAAGACTAAGCGTTCCATCTCCACACAGCCTCAGAGAATCTAGACTTTGATGAGCAAATGGACCTTGTATCAGCAGGCCTCTACGACAAGGTAACTTCCACGGAGGAGATGAGGACATCCCAACTAGATCCGCGAACCACGTCCTTCGCGGCCACGATGGAGCAATCAGAATTACTGATACCCGCTCCTGCTTGATGTGGGCCACCACTAGTGGAAGATGCAGTAATGGAGGAAAAAGATATACGAGTTTGAACCTCCAGGGAACAGCTAGTGCATCTATTAGATCCGCTTGGGAATCCCTCAACCTCAACCCGTACCTGGGTAGCTTGGTATTGAGACAGGACGCCATGAGATCTATCTCCGGCATCCCCCCCTTGCTGCAAATCTGTGCAAACACCTCAGGATGGAGAGACCATTCCCCTGGATGGTAGGAATGCCTTTTTTTCCCCTCTTTGTTTGTTTTATTTTCATAGTGAAAAACAGCATAATGAGGAACCGGAACCCTTAAAATATTAAATAAGAATTATGTTACTCTCTGCTCTAAATAATGTATTTATTACAGAGTTATTGTTTATATTATGTGTTTTGCTTTGGTTCTATAATCAACATTGTGTGGTCTTGATACACCCTGCGTGGTGTGAAAGAGGCAAACACTGTGCAGTTGTATCATATGCGGATATTGAATAAAAATAAATAAAAAAAAAAAAAAAAAAAAAGGAATGCCTGCTGAGAAAATCGGCCTCCCAGTTGTCCACACTTGGAATGTGGATCGCTGACAGCAAACAGCTGTGGGCCTCCGCCCACTCCAGAATCTGAGATACTTCCTTCATCGCCAAGGAACTTCTCATTCCCCCCTGATGGTTGATGTAAGCCACCAAGGTTATATTGTCTGATTGGAATTGGATAAACTGTGATGAACCCAGAAGTGGCCAAGCCTTCAAGGCCTTGAAGATTGTCCATAGTTCCAAAATATTGATCGTGAGAGAGGACCCCCTCCTTAATCCACAACCCCTGTGCCTTCCTGGCACCCAAAACAGCTCCCCATCTGGATAGGCTTGCGTCTGTAGTCCCAATCTCCCAGGATGGTCTTAAGAAGCAAGTCCCTTGGGACAGATGATCTGGAAAGAGCCACCAAGAATTGCCGTTCCACTGCCTCAGCATGCACAGTTGTAAAGGTCTGAGACGGAATCTGGCAAAAGGAATGCTGTCCATGCAGGACACCATGAAACCAATCACCTCCATACACTGAGCCACAGAGGGACTCAAGGAGGTTCGGAGGGCAAAACATGCCTAAGTTAGCTTGCAACGTCTCTGGTCTGTAAGAAACATCCTCATGGATATGAAGTCTATTATAGTACCCAGGAATTCCACCCTGGTACTTTGGATAAGAGAACTCTTTTCAAAGTTTATCTTCCATCCATGTGATCAAAGAAGACTGAGAAGGGACTCTGAGAAATCTTCCGCAAGACAAAAAGGATGATGCTTGCACCAGAATATCGTCCAAGTATGAGGCTACTGCAATACCCTTAGTTCTGGCAATGGCTAGAAGAGCCCCCAGAACCTTCGTAAAGATTCTTGGAGCAGTAGCTAGGCCAAACGGAAAGGTAATGAACTGAAAGTGCTGGTACAGGAATGCAAACCTCAGGAACTGAAAGTGTTCCCTGTGGATTGGAACAGGAAGGTAAGCGTCCTTCAGATTTATAGTGGTCATAAACTGGCCTTCCTGAATTAAAGGAAGGATGGACCTTATCGTCTCCATCTTGAAGGAAGGGACACTGAAAAATTTGTTTAAGCACTTTAGGTCCAGAATTGGGCGGAAAGTTCCCTCCTTCTTTGGGACCACAAAAAGGTTTGAATAAAACCCCTAAACTCTTTCTTCGATAGGCACCAGGACAACAACTCCTAAGGAGGATAGATCCCGAATGCACCGTAGAACATCATCCCTCTTTTCTGGTCTGGTAGACAGATTCGAGAGAAGGAATCTGCCCCTTTGCAGCTGAGATTTGAAGCCTATCTTGTATCCCTAAGATACCACCTCCAGGACCCATGGATCCTGTACATACTTGAACCTAAAAAAAGAGAGACACACTGCCCCCTACATGATCCGATCCCAGATCGGGGGCCACCCCTTCATGCCGATTTGTTTTTGGCGGGCTTCTTATTCTGCTCGGATTTATTCCAGGACTGAGCTAGCTTTCAAGTACTCTTGGGTTGCTCAGGCTTGGAGGAGGATTGTTGTTGTTGGGATTTAATAGTGTGGAGTCCCTCAAGCGCCTAACTGAAAGGCAGAGGGGAAAAAGATAGGATGATCAGGCTCACGTGGAAAATGCAAATATGCAAAAATAAAATATGATGTTTAAAATTTAAAATTAGTACAATTTATTACAAACAATCTATCTGCACATATTAAATTCATGGATCCAGGATACAAAATACAATGTAAAAACAATGATGATTAATAGAAAATTAAAACAATATAAAAGTTTAAAATCAATGGGTTATCAGGTTATAATACTATCTAAAATATCAAAAAATCCAAATTCAAAAATCAAAAGTCGTTATGGTAGTGCGAGTGACAACCTGTGGTAGAATATCTGTCAAAAATCTTCTTTAATGAATAGATCTTCTTAGGTGTGAAAAAGTTCATAAGTGATATATTTAGTTGAAGATAATCCCCAAATGATAAGTGTAAAATGTGGAACAATAAAAATGATACAAAAAAAGGTTACAATAAAAATTCAGAGTGCAAAAAACAGAATTTATGTTTACCTGATAAATTACTTTCTCCAACGGTGTGTCCGGTCCACGGCGTCATCCTTACTTGTGGGATATTCTCTTCCCCAACAGGAAATGGCAAAGAGCCCAGCAAAGCTGGTCACATGATCCCTCCTAGGCTCCGCCTACCCCAGTCATTCGACCGACGTTAAGGAGGAATATTTGCATAGGAGAAACCATATGATACCGTGGTGACTGTAGTTAAAGAAAATAAATTATCAGACCTGATTAAAAAACCAGGGCGGGCCGTGGCCCGGACACACCGTTGGAGAAAGTAATTTATCAGGTAAACATAAATTCTGTTTTCTCCAACATAGGTGTGTCCGGTCCACGGCGTCATCCTTACTTGTGGGAACCAATACCAAAGCTTTAGGACACGGATGAAGGGAGGGAGCAAATCAGGTCACCTAAATGGAAGTCACCACGGCTTGCAAAACCTTTCTCCCAAAAATAGCCTCAGAAGAAGCAAAAGTATCAAACTTGTAAAATTTGGTAAAAGTGTGCAGTGAAGACCAAGTCGCTGCCCTACATATCTGATCAACAGAAGCCTCGTTCTTGAAGGCCCATGTGGAAGCCACAGCCTTAGTGGAAGGAGCTGTGATCCTTTCAGGAGGCTGCCGTCCGGCAGTCTCGTAAGCCAATCTGATGATGCTTTTAATCCAAAAAGAGAGAGAGGTAGAAGTTGCTTTTTGACCTCTCCTTTTACCAGAATAAACAACAAACAAGGAAGATGTTTGTCTAAAATCCTTTGTAGCATCTAAATAGAATTTTAGAGCGCGAACAACATCCAAATTGTGCAACAAACGTTCCTTCTTCAAAACTGGTTTCGGACACAGAGAAGGCACGACTATCTCCTGGTTAATGTTTTTGTTAGAAACAACTTTTGGAAGAAAACCAGGTTTAGTACGTAAAACCACCTTATCTGCATGGAACACCAGATAAGGAGGAGAACACTGCAGAGCAGATAATTCTGAAACTCTTCGAGCAGAAGAAATTGCAACCAAAAACAAAACTTTCCAAGATAATAACTTAATATCAACGGAATGTAAGGGTTCAAACGGAACCCCCTGAAGAACTGAAAGAACTAAGTTGAGACTCCAAGGAGGAGTCAAAGGTTTGTAAACAGGCTTGATTCTAACCAGAGCCTGAACAAAGGCTTGAACATCTGGCACAGCTGCCAGCTTTTTGTGAAGTAACACAGACAAGGCAGAAATCTGTCCCATCAAGGAACTTGCAGATAATCCTTTTTCCAATCCTTCTCGAAGGAAGGATAGAATCTTAGGAATCTTAACCTTGTCCCAAGGTAATCCTTTAGATTCACACCAACAGATATATTTTTTCCAAATTTTGTGGTAAATTTTTCTAGTTACAGGCTTTCTGGCCTGAACAAGAGTATCAATAACAGAATCTGAGAACCCTCGCTTTGATAAGATCAAGCGTTCAATCTCCAAGCAGGCAGCTGGAGTGGGACCAGATTCGGATGTTCGAACGGACCTTGAACAAGAAGGTCTCGTCTCAAAGGTAGCTTCCATGGTGGAGCCGATGACATATTCACCAGATCTGCATACCAAGTCCTGCGTGGCCACGCAGGAGCTATCAAGATCACCGACGCCCTCTCCTGATTGATCCTGGCTACCAGCCTGGGGATGAGAGGAAACGGCGGGAATACATAAGCTAGTTTGAAGGTCCAAGGTGCTACTAGTGCATCTACTAGAGTCGCCTTGGGATCCCTGGATCTGGACCCGTAGCAAGGAACCTTGAAGTTCTGACGAGAGGCCATCAGATCCATGTCAGGAATGCCCCACAGTTGAGTGATTTGGGCAAAGATTTCCGGATGGAGTTCCCACTCCCCCGGATGCAATGTCTGACGACTCAGAAAATCCGCTTCCCAATTTTCCACTCCTGGGATGTGGATTGCAGACAGGTGGCAGGAGCGAGTCTCCGCCCATTGAATGATTTTGGGTTAAACACTAAAAAACTCTAAGCCATCTCCGTGGAGATGTTGCCTGTACAACGGCAAAGAGAATGACTGGGGTAGGCGGAGCCTAGGAGGGATCATGTGACCAGCTTTGCTGGGCTCTTTGCCATTTCCTGTTGGGGAAGAGAATATCCCACAAGTAAGGATGACGCCGTGGACCGGACACACCTATGTTGGAGAAATCAAAATGTGTCCAACCAAAAAAATGTATCAAAATATATCCAACAGTTTAAAAGTGTAGTTGAAAAAGTGTCCAAACAAAAAAATGTGTCCAACCAAAAAATCCAACAAATTAAAGGTGTAGTGGAAAAGTGTATCCTGCAGTGTAAAACAATGAAACCACAATAAAAGCGGTGAATGTATATAACTAAAAGTGCTGTCACAATTCCTCTAATGGTTTATGAAATGTCCCAAAGTGATAAAACGTCCAAAACGATACCTATAAAGAAACAAATAAAGACAACATAGCGCAATAACGTCTTCACAGTTATAGTAATGTAGAAATATAGCTTACCAATTTCTACATTACTATAACTGTGAAGACGTTATTGTACTATGTTGTCTTTGTTTCTTTATAGGTATCGTTTTGGACGTTTTATCACTTTGGGACATTTCATAAACCATTAGAGGAATTGTGACAGCACTTTTAGTTATAGACATTCACCGCTTTTATTGTGGTTTCATTGTTTTACACTGCAGGATACACTTTTCCACTACACTTTTAATTTGTTGGATTTTTTGGTTGGACACATTTTTTTGTTTGGACACTTTTTCAACTACACTTTTAAACTGTTGGATATATTTTGATACATTTTTATGGTTGGACACATTTTGATTTTTGCTCTCTGAATTTTTATTGTAACCTTTTTTTGTATCATTTTTATTGTTCCACATTTTTCACTTATCATTTGGGGATTATCTTCCACTAAATATATCACTTATGAACTTTTTCACACCTAAGAAGATCTATTCATTAAAGAAGATTTTTGACAGATATTCTACCACAGGTTGTCACTCGCACTACCATAATGACTTTTGATTTTTGAATTTGGATTTTTTGATATTTTAGATAGTATTATAACCTGATAGCCCATTGATTTTAAACTTTTATATTGTTTTAATTTTCTATTAATCATCATTGTTTTTACATTGTATTTTGTATCATGGATCCATGAATTTAATATGTGCAGATAGCTTGTTTGTAATAAATTGTACTAATTTTAAATTTTAAACATCATATTTTATCTTTGCATATTTGCATATTTTATCTTTGCATTTTCCACGTGAGTCTGATCATCCTATCTTATTCCCCTCTGCCTTTCAGTTAGGCGCTTGAGGGACTCCACACTATTAGACTACATTTACCCTGGTGGTAACTAGGTACCACCACCCTCAGGCCTAGTAGGGGCTTGGTTGGCGCAGGGCCAATACTCATTCTTTCTAGATGTTGTTGGGATTTGTCAGAACGAAAATTAGAAGATTGTCGTCCCTTAGACTTCTTCTTCTTATCTTGCGGTAGGAAGGCAACCTTGCTTCCAGTAACCGTAGAAATAATGGAGTCCAGGCCTGGACCAAATTAAATCTTTCCTTTGAAGGGAAGAGAAAGGAGTCTGGACTTAGAAGTCATATCCGCAGACCAAGACTTCAACCAGAGTGCCCGGCGGGCTAGGATCACAAAGCCTTTGCATTTAGGCGAATAATTTGCATGTTCGCATCACAGATAAAAGAATTAGCAATTCTCAGAGCTTTAATTCTGTCTTGACTATCCTCGAGGGGAGACTCCACCTCAGTGAGTTTCGACAAAGAGTCGCACCAGTAGGTAGCCGCTTCGGGAAGTGCAGCCGTCGGTTAAAACAAAAATCCTGAATGTTGAAACATCTTTCTCAGAAAGGTTTCCATTTTCTTATCCATCGGCTCTCTGAACAAAGAACTATCGTCAAGATGTATAGTAGTACATTTAGCAAATATAGATCTAGCTCCATCCACTTAGAAATGGAGCCCCACAAATCCAGTTGAGAGTCCAGGAACAACTTTTTTAAAAGAAGACAAAAGGGAAAAGGAAGAACCAATTATTTCCCATTCGTTCATAATAATGTTCGTTATCTTAACCAGCACGGGAAAAGTCTAAGGAACTTTCCTGTCTTCGTAAACTCGGTCTAATTTAGGTATCCTAGGTTCTTCAGGCAGCTCGGCCTCTGGAACCTCTAACGTAGACAGAACCTCCTTTAATAAAAAACGCAAGTGCTCAATTTTAAATCTAAAGGATGGTTCCTCTGCAGCTGGAGGCTTTGACGCTAAGGACTTTGACTCAGTAAGTTTACCCACTGAAGCTATAGAGGTAAACTCATCATCGGATAACTGGGACATAATAGCTAAATCCGATAAATATTTAGATGACTCCGGGTCAGGAGAGCTATGTTTAACCTCTCTCTTGCGTTTGTTAGAGCGAGGTAACGCACTGAGGGCCGCAAACACCGCCGTTTGTAACTGCGCGGCAAAGTCCGCAGAAAGAAGGCCCCTCTGGATGGAGGATTAGATGTGCTACGGGGAACTGCATGTGGAGTGGATAATGTAGCAAGCATAGTAATCTCACGGGACGCCTTAGCAGGCTTGTCTCCCTTCTTAGACTTTATAACGGTGTTAATGCATGTAGAACATAATTGAGTGGGCGGGAAAACCACGGCTTCCTTACAAAATAAACAGATATGATTTAGTACAGAGGAAGTACCATCTAACATGTCAGAGTCCTCCATTGCTCAGGTTATACCCACAGAAGGACACCAATAAAACCTTTTTTTTGTATTATTATAGAAAACTGCACCTTTATACTCCCAATGGCTGGGGCACTTACCACCTCCTAGACCCAGACAGTTAACAGGGGTAACGATCTCCTCAGGTTCAAGTCTCAGCCAGAATGGAGGAAATGAACATAGACCACACCCAGTCACATGGAGTGCAAGACAGTACTTACCCTGCTATTAAAAGTACAGCAAGTAATAGGAGCTGTGCAACACTTTAAAAAACTAAAGTGAAACCAAAAGTGAAACCTGTTTGTTCCAGCCAAAAACACACAGTCTATCAGCCCAGGAAAAAAAATCACACAAAGCAGCATATAAATAATTAATACACTGATTAATTAACCCCAACTGTTCAATAAACCCCCTTCAGAGGATATTAACCCTGGATCCTATCAAGGTATAAACGAGCCACACTGTGACCCTGTTATAGCGTTTTATGTGTAAAAATTGAAACAATCTTACTTCCAGGATCCATGCAGGGCTCCTGATATGGACTTGAGTGAGAGAAAGCAGGCAGTGAAACTCAACACTGATTGCTTAGGAGCTGTTAGCAGTTGTCTGGATGGTTTCACAGAAAAACTTTCCCTGCATCTCCAGACTCTAACATTCATCAATACTCTCACTGAGAGGTTGACATGACTACTTAAAACTACAGTCCTATCTCGAAGGGCAGATTCCTTTTTTTCAACACTCCCTGAATCTTCTGACACTTCTCTGCCACCTCCTAACGTGACGAAAGACAAAGAATGACTGGGGTAATGAGGAAGTGGGAGGGATATTTAAGCCTTTGGCTGGGATGTCTTTGCCTCCTCCTGGTGGCCAGGGGTTCTATTTTCCAACAGTAAGAAATGAAGCTGTGGACTTTCCATATCTTAGGAAGGAAATATAAAACTGTTTTTTTCTACCACTAACATCACTTTTTATGATATGCTACCAAAAACAATTAAAGCCAACAGAAAAATGTGCTTAATTATAGAGGTGGCATATACACTACTCCGCTTGTAAAGAACTCTCCAATAAGCATTGATACTGCAATATGTAATTTGTACTGCACTCAA